>NW_026716551.1:0-17480 GCF_029784015.1 Lycium ferocissimum
TATATATATTTTTATATATATATATATTATATATATATATGTATATATATAACTTGTGTTAAGGGTATGAGGGCATCACGACTTATATATTTCGGTCATGTTCATAGAACTGCGGACAATTCCTGTGTATAGCTTAGTTATGTTGTGTCGGTAGTTATGTTGGCATCGTAGCCCATTGCACATATATTTATGCATGATATTATGTTCATATTTAGCCCTTAGCCGTATTTTTACCATTCGAGACAAGAAGGATGCGAGTTATGAATTGGTTCGCTCGCTTCCGATAGGTAAGTGCCGAGTGCTAGTCATACCTTACCAAAGGTGGGGTGTGACAAATTGGTATCGGAGTAGTTGCATTCCTAGGGTTGTACGCAAGCGTGTCCGGTAACGATGACGATTCTATTTCTAATGCTATCTAAGTTCATGGTTCTCGATACTCTCATGACATTATCGATTTCATCTTACGATGGTTGATCCTTCAAGGAATGATATAGTGATAGTGATAATGCTAATTATGATGTTGATTTCATTTATGTATTTTTTTTTATGTTATATATATGTATGTATGTATGCATTGCGCTCTCCGTGATGATTGGGTGTATGACACTAATCCCGAAAGTAGGCCGTACGGATGACACCGAGTCTCGAAAAGGTGGTACGGATGACACCGAGTCCTTAAAAAAGTCGGGTACGAATGACACCAAGTCTCGAAATGACAAGTACGGATCACACCGAGTCCCGAAAGGGCCGAGTGCACGGATCACACCGAGTCCGAAAGGGTCGGGTAAGGATGATATCGAGTCCGAAAGGGTCGGGATGCAGATAACAGGAGTCTTGATAGGACGACTACGGATTGGATAGAAGTATGTATAAAAAATGTATGTGAATGAAAATGTGTCTATATTGTGTATGGATGTGTATGAAATGTTTTTCCTATAGACAAGTTAATTTACGTGACAGAAATATCAGGAAGTGTAAGAGGTATAATTGCTCACTTTATCTTATGTTATCTTCATTCTTATATCATGCTACTATTCATTACACACATACTCGATTACATTGTTCGTCGAAGCATCACTTCTTGTGGACGCTGCGTTCCTACCGCAGTGTGAGATAAACCAGAGACGGATCTTTCATCGTAGGTTTTATGCAGGCGGTCTTGGTGGCTCCAAATTCTTCGGAGCATTACGAAATCGGGTACTATATATATATATATATATATGTCGGGGGCCTGTCCGGACTTTTATATTTCGGTCGTATTCATGAGAACTTTATGCCGGTTCACCGTGTATAGCTTAGTTATGTTGTGTCGGTAGTATGTTGGCATCGTAGCCCATTGCACATATATTTATGCATGATATTATGTTCATATTTAGCCTTTAGCCGTATTTTTACCATTCGAGACACGAAGGATCAGAGTTATAACTTGGTTCGCTCGGTTCCGTAAGTCTTGGTGCCGGTACCGTCACCTTACCAAGGGTGGGGTGTGACACCGGTCGTTAATGAGTTTCGGAGGTCTTCCCGAAGATCTTCTCGGGTCTCTCTTGGAATGGGAAAATTGACTTTGGAGTTGATCTACTTCGTGACACTCGGTCGATATCCATTACGCATGCGAAATGACTCGGCGAGTTAAAAGAATTAAAAGTTCGGTTGTCGGACCTTCTTGACAAGGGATTTATTAGACCAAGTTGTCTCATCTTGGGGAGAACGGGTCTTATGCTAAAACAAAGATGGATCCTTGCGTATGTGTATAGACTACCGTTAGTTGAACACGGTCCCATTAAGAACAAGTATCCTCTTTCCGGAATAGGTGACTTATTTGACCAAGTGGTGCCCCAATGTTATTCCAAGATTGACCTTAGATCGGCTACCATCAGTTAAAGGTTAAGGAAGTTGATATTCCAAAAATAAGCTTTCGGATCCGTTATGGTCACTTTGAATTTCTTGTTATGTCTTTCGGGTTGACAAATGCGCCAGTTACTTTCATGGATCTTATAAATAGTGTCTTTAAGCCTTATCTCGATTTATTGGTCATTTTCTTCATTGATGACATATTGGTGTATTCCCGTAGTGAGGGCCGATTGTACGGGAGACATCTCGGAATAGTGTTACGGACACTCAAGGATCATGAGCTTTATGCAAATTCTCAAAGTGTGAGTTTTGGCTTAAGTCGGTGGTTTTAGGCCATGTGATTTCGAGGCGAAGGAGTTAAAGTTGATTTTTAGAAAATTGATGCCGTAAAGAATTGGCCCAGACCCACTTTTGTTTTTGATATAAGGAGTTTCTTGGGTCTGGCGGGTTATTATAGATGTTTTGTGGAGGGATTTTCCTCTATTTCTGCTCCGTTGACTAAGTTGACTCAGAAAAAGGTTAAGTTTCAGTGGTCGGATGCTTGTGAGCCTTCTTTGAAGAGTTGAAGAAGATATTGATTTCTTCTCTAGTTTTGATGCTATCAGAGGGAACCGAAGGGTTCGTTGTATGTTGTGATGCTTCGGGAATTGGTCTCGAATGTGTCTTAATGTAGCATGGTAAGGTTGTAGGCGTCATCCCGTCGACTTAAGACTCATGGAAAGAATTACCCGACCCATGACTTAGAATTGGCAGCCATGATTTTGTGCTTAAGATTTGGCGTCATTATTTGTATGGAGTGCATGTTGATATTTTCACTGATCATTAAAGCGTGCAGTATATTTTCAAGCAGAGAGAGCTGAATCTTAGGTAGAGAAGTTAGCTTGAATTGTTTAAGGACTATGATATGGATATTCTCTATCATCCGGGAGAAGCGAATGTTATAAGCGATGCTCTTAGTCGGCATTCCATGGGAAGTTTAGCTCATGTTGATGCGAGATAAGAGAATAATGACAATGAAGTTCACCGTTTAGCTAATCTTGGAGTTCGACTTTTAGACTCCGATGATGGTGGGGTTGTTGTTCAGAATAGAGCTTATTCCTCTTTAGTGGTTGAAGTCAAAGAGAAGCAGTTTAGTAATCCCTACTTGTTACACCTGAAGGAGGGGATCCACAAGCATAAGACCACGACTTTTGAACAAGGGGGAGATAATGGTACTTTGAGGTACCGAGGCAGATTATGTGTTCTAGATATAGATGGGCTCGAGCGAATCATGTCGAGCTCACAATTCCGGTATTTTATTCATCCGGATGTTCCACTAAGATGTATCATGATCTTAAGGATATTTATTGGTGGAATGATATGAAAGAAGAATGTAGCGGATTTTGTGGCTAAGTGCAAAATTGTCCATGGTAGAAAGGAACACGGAGGCCTAGTGGCTTAGCACGAATATTGATATTCCTGTCTGGAAATGGGAAATGATAAATATGGACTTTATAATAGGTCTACCTCATTCATCCCGTAGGCATTACTCTATTAGGGTGATCGTTGGTATCGGCTTACTAAGTCGGACGCACTTTTTTATCGATAAGACGTAGGTAGATTGAAAGGATTATGCCAAGTTGTATACTAATGAAATTGTCATATTGCATGGGGCCCCAGTGTCTATTATTTCAGAGTGTGGTGCTCAGTTCACAATGAACTTCTGGAAATCCTTTACAAAAGGATTGGGTACCAAGATGAACCTCAGCGCAACTTTTCATCCTCAGACAGATGGCCAGGAAGAGCGTACTTTTCAGATTCTTGAGGACATGTTGAGAGCATGTGTCCTAGATTTCAAAGGTAATTGGGATGATCACTTGCCTCATATTGAATTGGCTTATAATAACGATTATCATGCTAGTATTAAGATGACACAATTGAAGCTCATTATGGGCGAAGATGTAGATCACCCGTTCGTTGGTTCAAAGTTGGTCAAGCGAAGCTGTTAGGACGATTTGGTCTGTCGGACTATGGAGAAAGTCAAGCTAATCAGGAGCGTTTGAAAATGGCTTAGAGTCGCCAGAAGTCCTATACAGATGTGAGGAGAAGGGATTTAGAAGTTCGAGTTGAGGATTGGGTGTTCTTAAAAGTTTCACCTATGAAAGGTGTGATGAGATTTGGCAAGAAAGGAAAACTTAGTCCCAGATACATTGGACCTTACAAAATCCTGCGAAGGGTTGGTCAAGTGGCTTATGAACTTGAGTTGCCACAAGATTTAGCTGCTGCTTGTACACCGGTGTTTCATGTATCCATGCTACGGAAGTGTGTAGGAACCCGTCGTCGGTTGTTCCTGCTGATACTATAATTGTTAAGGATAGCTTAACATATGAGGAGGTCCATGTTGCAATTCGTGATCGTCAAGTTCGCAAGTTGAGAACTAAAGAAGTAGCTTTAGTTAAGGTCTTATGGAGGAGTCAGAAAGTTAAAGAGGCTACTTGGAAAGCCGAAGAGTATATGAAATCCAGATATCCTCACTTGTTTGAAGAGCGAGCGAGATACGATTCGAGGTAAATACCTTCAGTATTAATGTCACGTCCCTTACGTATTCATGAATCATGTTTGACGTTCATGTATTCTTGTTACACCCCGTACTTTGTACGTTGGAATATTCTAAGTTGGTTGCGACGAGTTAAGGACAAGACTTTTAATTTCCGGTTTTGTTGATTTTGTCTCAAAGCATAAGTCGCATATTCATTTTTGTGGGTATGAAATGTTAAGGGTAAACTTGGAATAAGGAATTTGGGGTTAAAAGTGAAATATGGAAAGTTAGAGATTTTATGAAAATTTTGGGACAAAAAAAAAGAATTATGGAAAGTTGGCCATTATTTGAAATGGCCATGAGGTGGCCGGCCATGTGTGAGTGTGTGTGGGCCATAGGGCCATGTGTTTAAATTATATATGTGTGTATAAGATGACTTAGTCATCTTTACCACTTTGTTGCCTTAAGGAAAAATCAAGAAACATGGAGAAAGATGAAGAGAGGAGAAACGGCCAAGAGAAAAAAAAATGGAAGACCAAAATTGACCATGGAAAAATTATTTCCTTCTTGTTTTCCTACTAATTGGAGGGTGCTTAGTAACGTGGAGTTGTTGTTTCAAGCGTTGGATTGTTCGTTTTCATCCTTGGCCAACTTTGAACAAGTTGAGGAATTGTGAAGAAAGGTAAGTTGTAATCTTGTTTTATGAGTTATGGAAGGTTTATGTGTATTGTAGTATGTTAATATGGATGAAATTCATGAAAATATGGATGTTAAAGTTGAGTTGTGAAAGTTGAAGGTTGGCCGTATATATATATATTGTGTGTAGGAGTAATGAACTAATTGAATTTAGCATGTTTGTGTGTTGTTGTGATGTAAAGAAATGAATGAAAACTCATGAAATATGTTGGGTTGAAGTTAGGCCGTGTGTAGTGTGATTGAGGCCGTGTGTGTGTGGTTGTGTAGTAGTGAAGAATTAAGTGTGTTTAGCATGATTACATGTTGTTTTTAGTGTGTGGAAATGGATGAAAAATTATGGAATGTGTGTGTTGTGGTGTTGGCCGAAAAATGGGCTGATTTGGGGCAAGTATGTGGGACTAATGTGATGTAGTATTTTGGTTGTCGTCGTTGCGAATTCTACAATGTGAAATGAAGGTTTAATGACTTATGATGGTGTTGTAATTGTTGTGGGCTGTTTTGAAAGTCAATATGATCTTAATATGTTTCCTTATATATATGAAGGTAACTTGGTAATGTAGGGAATTGTTGACGTAGTATGAGAATTTGAAAGAAAGAAACGCATTATTGTTGTATTCATTAAGTTGGAAGGTTTCGGGTTTCATAGCATATTGTTGGGATTGTCGTGAATACTTTGTGGATTGTTCGGAATGTTCTTAAATCTTGTTTGGATGGTTGTTGGTTTGGTTATTGTTGATGAATTTGGCCGAGTTAAATCTCGGGGGCGTCCAAGTTATAGGGGAAGTGCTGCCCAAAATTCTGTAGAAAAAGTAATGACTTGGAATTGAATTCTTCGACGCTTATGGCTAATGTTCGATGCCTATTGATGTTGTTGTAGAATTTGAGAAGACGAGACTTACGTTTGGATTGGCTTAGGAAGCAAGTAAGGTATGTGAAGATTACCCTTCTTTTCTTTTTGGCATGTCTTAGACGAAATTAAGGTATGACATGATATGTGCCTCGGGGTAATTCCATTCGTAAATTTCAAGTATGTTTGTGAATCGTATTTGCTTGATGTTGGCATCCTTAGTATGGTATGGTTTGTATGTCTTTGATATGGTTGAGTTTGAAATATTGTGTAAGCGATTCGTATAAGTTCCTTGATGTTCGTATCTTTGACGTAGTTGAGTTATGACCACTTTGTCTTTTATAGGATTAAACTTTCGTTTTCAAAAGAATTTTGGTTTTCAAAAGAGACTTGTTCTTAAACCTAAACTTCGAAACTACGAACGTCGTAACTTTTGCATACGACCTCGAAACGCCCCAAAACATAATATGTAAGTTCATAAGACATCATTCTCCCTACCCCTCGTAGTCGGGCTCGGACGGGGGTCGGCACCGTCCGTGGGGCCCGCGGCCTTTCTATGCCACCTTTATGGATTTTTCGAAAAATTTAATATTTTCTTCACTATGATGATTTATTTTTTTTGTCGAGTTGGAAATAAGGATTTTATGCCCATGATTTTGATACGTAATTGTGGTTTCTAAATTTGGTTTGATATGCCAGAAGCGAGATTCGGAAAAAACTTGTTTTGACTATGGTTTTGGATTTTCAAAAAAAAAGAGGTTCGTTACGATCATTCGGTTGAGTTTGTGATGATGTACGATATGCGTGTGGTTACTTACGATCTGTTCGTGCGTTACGTGTTACCTCTTTCCGGATCCGGGCGGTATATGATCGTGCGCACTATGACATATTACGGTGTTATCTTGTGTTACGGTTCCGAGACTTTGCCATAGGGCCGGGTTCCGTTTATGAAGTTATCTTTGTGATATGGCTTATGATATGTTGTGATGATGTGTTGTGTTCGGGGATACGGAGATTTGAAATCTTACGGTGTTATCTTGTGTTGTGGCGCCGGATAGGGTGGCGACCACGTTACGTCGCCGGGTCCTATGGACCGCATTTGATGTGTGATGATGTGTGATGATATGATGAGTTTGTTCACCGATGATGAGGCAAATCCCACATCGGTTAATGTCATTCCATATGACAGATTATGATGCGTTCGGTATAAGTATGTATGACTTGTGTGTCGGATGTAAGTACTTAGGTAATTGGGTTATTACGACTTTACTTTTTTGACCTCGTTTGATGTATGCTATGCTTTACATACTCGGTACATATTCGTCTTGACCCCCTTTCTTCGGGGGCTGCGTTTCATGCCACGCGGTACCCACGGATGAGTAGGTGATGTTAGCGGAAGATGTTCCGGTTGGATTGGCGAGCTCCGTTTCCTTCGGCGGTCTTTGCCGGGTCGAGTGCTTTGTATGGTGTTCGAAGTTATGATAGAGACTTTGCGAACGTGTCGAGTGTATGATATGTCGGGTACTGTTTGTAAGCGGCTACGTAAGCCGGTGTGTTTGTATGTATTATGTTACCGATGTGTTTGCAAGCGGCTATATAAGCCGAAATCTTTGTTATGCCTTATATTGCCGTTTTCATACGATTTTATTTGGTTTGGTTTGAAAAAAAAAAACGAGAGGCATGTTTGTTTTACGAAAAATTTTCATTACGTGTGTATGTTATGTTTTGTGGGCCGGTGTGGTCATGAGTGTTACGTTAGTCGGCGGGTTCGCTCGGCCCTAGGTAAGGGTCGGGTGCCCGTCATACCTATCGGAAATTGGGGTGTGACAAAGTGGTATCGGAGCGGTTCGTCCTAGGGGTTGTCGCGAAAGTCGTGTCCGGTAGAGTCTTGTTTATGGTGTGTTGCGCGCCACATTTATAAACGGGAGGCTACGGGGCATTTAGGATGGTTACTCTTCTTTCATATACGAGATCGTGCCATAGAGCCAAGTCATAGGAAATGGGACTCCTTACACGATTTGTGATTGCGGTTGAAGAATGACACGGCGATAGAAGGAAGTGATTGATGATGTTGGAAGTCACGAAGTACGCGGAGTAAGCAAAGGTATGAAGATGTATGTTGGGAGAGATATTGAAGTTGCGATCGAAGTACGAGTTGAAGCCTAAAGGGGGAAAGTAAATAAGAAAATGTAACGAGTGTCGTTTGAGTTGGCATACGGAGGTATGTTTATCGTTTGTGTATTGTTGAGGATATTGGATGCCTGTGTGGCTGCGATATGATATGATATGTGTATATGTATGTTGGCTTTGTGAGGCATTGTTGGTATTTCCTGCGTGCAGGTTTTGAGATAGTGACATTACAGCGGAAACTCTGCCAAAATTTTCCTGAAAAGAAAAAAAAAGAGAATGAGATATGGGTTTGTAATACGACTTGAAAGGTCGTGCCGATGGTAATAGTGAGATTAAGACAAGAATACAGAGGAAAGGAATTGCGATGTATATTAATGGATTGTGTGTGGTAGTTGAAAAAGGAACTCCCCCGGGTGTTTGTAAGACCCGTAAGGCTAGTTGAACATTCGAGGACGAATGTTCTAAAAGAGAAAGGATGTTACACCCGTACTTTGTACGTTGGAATATTCTAAGTTGGTTGCGACGAGTTAAGGACAAGACTTTTAATTTCGGTTTTGTTGATTTTGTCTCAAAGCATAAGTCGCATATTCATTTTTGTGGGTATGAAATGTTAAGGGTAAACTTGGAATAAGGAATTTGGGGTTAAAAGTGAAATATGGAAAGTTAGACATTTTATGAAAATTTTGGGACCAAAAAAAGAATTATGGAAAGTTGGCCATTATTTGAAATGGCCATGAGGTGGCCGGCCATGTGTGAGTGTGTGTGGGCCATAGGGCCATGTGTTTAAATTATATATGTGTGTATAAGATGACTTAGTCATCTTTACCACTTTGTTGCCTTAAGGAAAAATCAAGAAACATGGAGAAAGATGAAGAGAGGAGAAACGGCCAAGAGAAAAAAAAATGGAAGACCAAAATTGACCATGGAAAAATTATTTCCTTCTTGTTTTCCTACTAATTGGAGGGTGCTTAGTAACGTGGAGTTGTTGTTTCAAGCGTTGGATTGTTCGTTTTCATCCTTGGCCAACTTTGAACAAGTTGAGGAATTGTGAAGAAAGGTAAGTTGTAATCTTGTTTTATGAGTTATGGAAGGTTTATGTGTATTGTAGTATGTTAATATGGATGAAATTCATGAAAATATGGATGTTAAAGTTGAGTTGTGAAAGTTGAAGGTTGGCGTGTATATATATATTGTGTGTAGGAGTAATGAACTAATTGAATTTAGCATGTTTGTGTGTTGTTGTGATGTGAAGAAATGAATGAAAACTCATGAAATATGTTGGGTTGAAGTTAGGCCGTGTGTAGTGTGATTGAGGCCGTGTGTGTGTGGTTGTGTAGTAGTGAAGAATTAAGTGTGTTTAGCATGATTGCATGTTGTTTTTAGTGTGTGAAAATGGATGAAAATTATGGAATGTGTGTGTTGTGGTGTTGGCCGAAAAATGGGCTGATTTGGGGCAAGTATGTGGGACTAATGTGATGTAGTATTTTGGTTGTCGTCGTTGCGAATTCTACAATGTGAAATGAAGGTTTAATGACTTATGTTGGTGTTGTAATTGTTGTGGGCTGTTTTGAAAGTCAATATGATCTTAATATGTTTCCTTATATATATGAAGGTAATTTGGTAATGTAGGGAATTGTTGACGTAGTATGAGAATTTGAAAGAAAGAAACGCATTATTGTTGTATTCATTAAGTTGGAAGGTTTCGGGTTTCATAGCATATTGTTGGGATTGTCGTGAATACTTTGTGGATTGTTCGGAATGTTCTTAAATCTTGTTTGGATGGTTGTTGGTTTGGTTGTTGTTGATGAATTTAAGCCGAGTTAAAAATCTCGGGGTTGGTGAATTATAGGGAAATCTTGCCCAATTTTTGGTAGAAAAAGTAATGGTTTGGAATTGGATTCTTTACGCTTATGGACTAATGTTCGATGCCTATTGATGTTGTTGTAGAATTTGAGAAGACGAGACTTACGTTTGGATTGGCTTAGGAAGCAAGTAAGGTATGTGAAGCTTACCCTTCTTTTCTTTTTGGCATGTCTTAGACGAAATTAAGGTATGACATGATATGTGCCTCGGGGTAATTCCATTCGTAAATTTCAAGTATGTTTGTGAATCGTATTTGCTTGTCTTTGTTGGCATCCTTAGTGGTGTGGTTTGTATGTCTTTGATATGGTTGAGTTTGAAATATTGTGTAAGCGATTCGTATAAGTTCCTTGATGTTCGTATCTTTGACGTAGTTGAGTTATGACCCTTATGTCGTTTGTAGGATTAAACTTTTAAGGTTTCAAGGTTCTATTTTCAAAAGAATTTTGGTTTTCAAAAGAGACTTGTTCTTAAACGACTTCGAAACTACGAACGTCAGTAACTTTTGCATACGACCTCGAAACGCCCCAAAACATAATATGTAAGTTCATAAGACATCACTCTCCCCTACCCCTCGTAGTCGGGCTCGGACGGGGGTCGGCACCCGTCCGTGGGGCCCGCGGCCTTTCTATGCTACCTTTATGGATTTTTCGAAAAATTTAATATTTTCTTCACTATGATGATTTATTTTTTTTGTCGAGTTGGAAATAAGGATTTTATGCCCATGATTTTGATACGTAACAACGGTTTCTAAAGTTCGGTTTGACATGCCCCGAGCGAGATTCGGAAAAAAAACTTGTTTTGACTATGGTTTTGGATTTTCAAAAAAGAGGGTTCGTTACGATCATTCGGTTGAGTCGTGATGATGTACGATATGCGTGTGGTTACTTACGATACTGTTCGTGCGTTACGTGTTACCTCTTTCACCGGATCCGGGCCGGTATATGATCGTGCGCACTATGATATATTCGGTGTTATCTTGTGTTACGGTTCCGAGACCTCGCCATAGGGCGGGTTCCGTTTATGAAGTTATCTTGTGATATGGCTTATGATGTGTTGTGATGATGTGTTGTGTTCGGGGATACGGAGATTTGAAATCTTCGGTGTTATCTTGTGTTGTGGCGCCGGATAGGGTGGCGACCACGTTCTGTCGCCGGGTCCATGGACCGCATTTGATGTGTGATGATGTGTGATGAGTTTGTTCTATGATGAGTTTGATCACCGATGATGAGGCAAATCCACATCGGTTAATGTCATTCCATATATGATTATGATGCGTTCGGTATGAGTATGTATGATTTGTGTGTCGGATGTAAGTACTTAGATAGTTGTGTTATTACGACTTGGGTTATTACGACTTTAGTTATGACCTCGTTTGATGTACTTTATGCTTTACATGCTCAGTACATATTTCGTCTTGACCCCCCTTTCTTCAGGGGGCTGCGTTTCATGCCACGCGGTACCCACGGATGAGTAGGTGATGTTAGCGGAAGATGTTCCGGTTGGATTGGCGAGCTCCATTTCCTCGGAGTCTTTGTCGAGTCGAGTGCTTTGTATGGTGTTCGAAGTTATGATAGAGACTTTGCGAGACGGTGTCGAGTGTATGATATGTCGTACGTTTTGTAAGCGGCTACGCAAGCGGTGTGTTTGTATGTATTATGTTACCGATGTGTTTGGCAAGCGGCTATATAAGCCGAAATCTTTGTTATGCCTTATATTACGGTTTTCATACGATTGCGATTTTATTTGGTTTGAAAAAAAAATGAAAGGCATGTTTGTTTTACGAAAAATTTTCATTACGTGTGTATGTTATGTTTTGTGGGCCGAGTGTGGTCATGAGTGTTACGTTAGTCGGCGGGTTCGCTCGGCCTCGGTAAGGTCGGGTGCCCGTCACGCCCTATCGGAATTGGGGTGTGACAAAGTGGTATCAGAGCGGTTCGTCCTAGGGGTTGTCTGCAAAGTCGTGTCCAGTAGAGTCTTGTTTATGGTGTGTTGCGCGCCACATTTATAAACAGGAGGCTACGGGGCATTTAGGATGGTTACTCTTCTTTCATATCTGAGATCGTGCCATAGAGCCAAGTCATAGGAGATGGGACTCCTTACACGATTTGTGATTGCGGTTGAAGAATGACAACGATAGAAGGAAGTGATTGATGATGTTGGAAGTCACGAAGTACGCGGAGTAAGCAAAGGTATGAAGATGTATGTTGGGAGAGATATTGAAGTTGCGATCGAAGTACGAGTTGAAGCCTAAAGGGGGAAAGTAAACAAGAAAATGTAACGAGGTGTCGTTTGAGTTGGGCATGCGGGGTATGTTTACAATTTGTGTATTGTTGAGGATATTGGATGCCTGTGTGGCTGCGATATGATATGATATGTGTATATGTATGTTATTTTTGTGAGGCATTGTTGGTATTTCTGCGTGCGAGTTTTGAGATAGTGACATTACGGCGGAAACTACGCAAAATTTTCCTGAAAAGAAAAAAAAAAAGAGAATGAGATATAGGTTTGTAATACGACTTGAAAGGTCGTGCCGATGGTAATAGTGAGATTAAGACAAGAATACAGAGGAAAGGAATTGCGATGTATATTAATGGATTGTGTGTGGTAGTTGAAAAAGGAACTCCCCCGGGTGTTTGTAAGACCCCGTAAGGCTAGTTGAACATTCGAGGACGAATGTTCTAAAGGGGGAAAGGATGTTACACCCCGTACTTTGTACGTTGGAATATTCTAAGTTGGTTGCGACGAGTTAAGGACAAGACTTTTAATTTTCGGTTTTGTTGATTTTGTCTTAAAGCATAAGTCGCATATTCATTTTTGTGGGTATGAAATGTTAAGGGTAAACTTGGAATAAGGAATTTGGGGTTAAAAGTGAAATATGGAAAGTTAGACATTTTATGAAAATTTTGGGACCAAAAAAAAGAATTATGGAAAGTTGGTCATTATTTGAAATGGCCATGAGGTGGGACCATGTGTGAGTGTGTGTGGGCCATAGGGCCGTGTGTTTAAATTATATATGTGTGTATAAGATGACTTAGTCATCTTTACCACTTTGTTGCCTTAAGGAAAAATCAAGAAACATGGAGAAAGATGAAGAGAGGAGAAACGGCCAAGAGAAAAAAATGGAAGACCAAAATTGACCATGGAAAAATTATTTCCTTCTTGTTTTCCTACTAATTGGAGGGTGCTTAGTAACGTGGAGTTGTTGTTTCAAGCGTTGGATTGTTCGTTTTCATCCTTGGCCAACTTTGAACAAGTTGAGGAATTGTGAAGAAAGGTAAGTTGTAATCTTGTTTTATGAGTTATGGAAGGTTTATGTGTATTGTAGTATGTTAATATGGATGAAATTCATGAAAATATGGATGTTAAAGTTGAGTTGTGAAAGTTGAAGGTTGGCCGTATATATATATATTGTGTGTAGGAGTAATGAACTAATTGAATTTAGCATGTTTGTGTGTTGTTGTGATGTGAAGAAATGAATGAAAACTCATGAAATATGTTGGGTTGAAGTTAGGCCGTGTGTAGTGTGATTGAGGCCGTGTGTGTGTGGTTGTGTAGTAGTGAAGAATTAAGTGTGTTTAGCATGATTACATGTTGTTTTTAGTGTGTGGAAATGGATGAAAAATTATGGAATGTGTGTGTTGTGGTGTTGGCCGAAAAATGGGCTGATTTGGGGCAAGTATGTGGGACTAATGTGATGTAGTATTTTGGTTGTCGTCGTTGCGAATTCTCTGATGTGAAATGAAGGTTTAATGACTTATGATGGTGTTGTAATTGTTGTGGGCTGTTTTGAAAGTCAATATGATCTTAATATGTTTCCTTATATATATGAAGGTAACTTGGTAATGTAGGGAATTGTTGACGTAGTATGAGAATTTGAAAGAAAGAAACGCATTATTGTTGTATTCATTAAGTTGGAAGGTTTCGGGTTTCATAGCATATTGTTGGGATTGTCGTGAATACTTTGTGGATTGTTCGGAATGTTCTTAAATCTTGTTTGGATGGTTGTTGGTTTGGTTATTGTTGATGAATTTGGCCGAGTTAAATCTCGGGGGCGTCCAAGTTATAGGGAAGTCTTTCTTCCCAAAGTGCGTAGAAAAAGTAATGACTTGGAATTGAATTCTTCGACGCTTATGGCTAATGTTCGATGCCTATTGATGTTGTTGTAGAATTTGAGAAGGAGTTTGACGTTTGGATTGGCTTAAGCAAGTAAGGTATGTGAACTTACTTCTTTTCTTTTGGCATGTCTTAGACGAAATTAAGGTATGACATGATATGTGCCTTGGGGTAATTCCGTTCGTAAATTTCAAGTATGTTTGTGAATCGTATTTGCTTGTCTTTGTTGGCATCCTTAGTATGGTCGGTCGTGGTTTGTATGTCTTTGATATGGTTGAGTTTGAAATATTGTGTAAGCGATTCGTATAAGTTCCTTGATGTTCGTATCTTTGACGTAGTTGAGTTATGACCCTTATGTCTTTTATAGGATTAAACTTTCAAGGTTTCAAAAGAATTTTGGTTTTCAAAAGAGACTTGTTCTTAAACGACTTCGAAACTACGAACGTCCGTAACTTTTGCATACGACCTCGAAACGCCCCAAAACATAATATGTAGGTTCATAAGGCATCACTCTCCCCTACCCCTCGTAGTCGGGCTTGGACGGGGGTCGGCACCCGTCCGTGGGGCCCGCGGCCTTTCTATGCCACCTTTATGGATTTTTCGAAAAATTTAATATTTTCTTCACTATGATGATTTATTTTTCTGTCGAGTTGGAAATAAGGATTTTATGTCCATGATTTTGATACGTAACAACGGTTTCGAAGTTTGGTTTGATATGCCACGAGCGAAATTCGGGAAAAAACTTGTTTTGCCTATGGTTTTGGATTTTCAAAAAAAAAGAGGGTTCGTTCGATCATTCGGTTGAGTACGTGATGATGTACGATATGCGTGTGGTTACTTACGATACGTTCGTGCGTTACGTATTCACCTCTTTCCCGGATCCGGGCGGTATATGATCGTGCGCACTATGATATATTCGGTGTTATCTTGTGTTACGGTTCCGGGAGACTTTGCCATAGGGCGGGTTAGTTATGAGTTATCTTGTGATATGGCTTATGATATGTTGTGATGGTGTGTTGTGTTCGGTTGATTCGGAGATTTGATATCTTGAGTTATCTTGTGTTGTGGCGCGGATAAGGGTGGCGACCACGTTCGTCCCACGGTCCTATGGACGCGTTTGATGTGTGATGTGTGATGATGATGAGTTTGTTCACCGATGATGAGGCAAATCCACATCGGTTAATGTCATTCCATATATTGATTATGATGCGTTCGGTATAAGTATGTATGACTTGTGTGTCGGATGTAAGTACTTGGTAATTGTGTTATTACGACTTTATTTCCTACTTTAGTTATGACCTCGTTTGATGTGTATCTTAATTCGTACATATTTAAATGCCGACCTCGCTCTTCGGGGGAGTGCGTTTCATGCCACGCGGTACCCACGGATGAGTAGGTGATGTTAGCGGAAGATGTTCCATTTGGATTGGCGAGCTCCATTTCCTTCGGAGTCTTTGCCGGTCGAGTGCTTGTATGGTGTTCGAAGTTATGATAGAGACTTTGCGAACGGTGTCGAGTGTATGATATGTCGGGTACCATTTTGTAAGCGGCTACGTAAGCGGTGTGTTTGTACGTATTATGTTACCGATGTGTTTGGCTATATAAGCGTAAATAATGTTATAAGCCTTATATTGCGTTTTGCCTTATATTGCGATTTTATTTGGTTTGAAAAAAAAAAACGAGGCATGTTTGTTTTACGAAAAATTTTCATTACGTGTGTATGTTACGTTTTGTGGGCCCGGTATGGTCATGAGTGTTACGTTAGTCACGGGTTCGCTCGACCCTGGTAAGGGTCGGCGCCCGTCACGCCCTAACGGAAATTGGGGTGTGACAATTCTTTATTCATGTCTCATGTTTCAGCACTCATATTTTCACAAAACCATGTCATGTCAGTTCAGTTCCTATGTTCTATGTTATGTTTCTTCACGTTCATGTATCCAAGCCATGTCCAGTCGCATTCTTACCCATGACCCATCATTCGAGGACGAATGATCCCAAGGGGGAGATATTGTAACACCTCGTGCATTGGGACTAAGATTTGACTCGTAAAACGGGGGTATAATCAACCTAATATAAGTAGTGTAGAAACAGTGTTTGAAACCTAATAAATACATAAGAAGAGTCCTTGGGTAAAGTAAAGTCAGAAGCTACCCTACGGAGCGTGTTTTCAAGTGAGTTTGCACCAGGTCTCACTTAAAGTGAGTATACAGAAAACCTTATATGGAATCTGGGAAAACTTCCTTCTTGAAAGTTATAGATCATTGAAATACAATTCCAAAGGTATATTGGAGGTCAAACAGACATCTATACAAAATGTTATGTACGTTTTACTAAAATAGTGTTGTGTCAATTTACGGCTGAATTTATGGGGCATAAATTTGGGTCGTAAAGTTGTCCAAAAAATTCAGTAAACTATTATGGAGTTACGGTCTGTAAATCTGATTTACGGGCCATAAAATGGGCCTAAAGTGAGCGTAAAACAAGTCCGACAGCAACTTTACAACTTCGTTTTAAGGGTTTTTCACTTCATTTGTCACATCCCCAAGCCCTAGAATGACCATTCTCTTCTCCTCATGCTCATACATCCAGGTAAGTCCCTTCTATGTATTCCCAAGTGAATTTGAATTATTATACATGAATTCTAAGCGAAATCCTATGTTAATAACCTAGGGTTTTCAAGAAATCCATCTCAAGGTTCAAGATTCAAGATTTTGGAATTCTTCTTTAAAGTTCAGATTTTTATTACAAGTTTGGAGTATTACCAGGTATGTAGGGCTTCTATCCATATGTGGAACATCTTCGTTCTTCCCCACGCCACGTTCCTCCGTGATTGTACAAGAGTTCACCAAAACTAGGGTTTTAGACATGTTTATGATAACCCTAAGTATATATACCATGATGTACCATCTTTCTATATGTAGTTCGTTATTGTGTTCTTGATATTCCATTTTGGTTATTGAGAATCTATCTGTAATCCATGAAAAACCCATCCTTTGCATTCCATGGGTTCTTATATGCAAGTTATTAATTACTATGTTTATTTTCATGAAACACTCTACATGTTTACACGTTTTCATGCAAGTATATTATGTGAGTACATCCATGTATAATGCAAGTCATGTTGTATGAAAAACCATGGGCTCAGATGGCACCTATATTATGTTCATGCTTTTGGGAGTTGCAAAGATTACCGAGAAGGCTTTAATAGCCTGAAACTACGCTAGGCACCGTAGGATAAGGATCGCTCCACCCATGTTTAGGACTATTCCTTCATGCTTTATTGATTGGATCCTTTCATGCTATATTTATATCTTATACCCTTAGCAAGGTTTGAGAGATCCGTTGGTCGGGTCCGGTACTTATGGTCCCATGCTTTACTTGAATTATGCATGTTCATCGGTTGTGCATCAGTTCGTACCCGTTGCGTGTTGAGTCAACAAGCCGTGTGTTTTGCTCGGTCAT
>NW_026716552.1:0-39784 GCF_029784015.1 Lycium ferocissimum
TTGGAAACTAGACTCGATGAACTTCATTTTACTTTTTGTTTCACCAAAAACCACACTTCATATGTTGAAAATATTTTTCCCCTCATTTTGGACAAACCCAAAAAATTTACCCATTTTTCCGTTTGGTCGTCCCAATTCCATTTCTTCCACTCATTTCCTTAAAAAACCCTTTCCCCAAATTTACCTTATATACACCCTTACTCATTAAATATACTTATTAATTTTACCCCTTATATTCCAAAGGGGGGTTTTTACATAACCATAACTAAACGATTTATTTTTCAAATTTGATAAGTGTTTTGAAAAGGGGGTTTAACATTTTTTTAAAAAAAAACATTATTTGAATGTTGTAGTACGAACCCAATACCCTTTTGGGAATATTTTTTTCGATCACCACAAAATTTATCCTTATAATTTGGTGGATTTTTTTAATTTCTTTCCCCTTTATCAAATTCTTTTGGGGGAAGTCTTAATCCTTTTATGGTTTAGCTAGTATTTCATTCTCTTTCCCGATCTTCCTTCCGGGTTTAACCGCTACGCCCCCCTTTCCCCGCGGGGCGTCCTTCCTCTTCTTTCCCCTATTTTTCCTTTAAATAACTCCCTTGTTTAATACAACACTTTCTAGGGTGGACCCCTCCGATGTTATCTTGGCTATCCCAACCTTGTTGAGCTTAAATACGTGCTAGATTATCCCTCGAAATTTTTGTTTGCTCTTTGATTCATCGTAATTTTCTTATACAAATGCCCCGTTGTTTGTTGGGGGCTTATTTCCGTTCCGACAAACCCTTTACTCCGGTTACTTTTTTCCAACCTCCGTTTTAAATTCCCTTTTAAGACGGTTATAACCATATTAATACAATTTCTTAAATACGACTTTCCCTAATGTTCCATCACCATCTTTGTTATTCCTCAGAAAGGTTTATATATTGCGATGAACTAATAATCATAGTCTGAACGTTTTAAACAAGATCTTGAGTTCTTGTTAAAACCCCCCTTTAATTGGCCATGTTGGCCATGTGGTTGAATTGGTCCCACACACTTTGTGGACAATTTTAATTGGTCCAACACATGTGTGTGGGCCATAGACACTTGTGCAATTCACATGGGAGCTTAAAAGATGACTTCTAAGTCATCTTTTACTCATTTACAACACTTAGAAAAAATAGAAGTTGAAGAACCCCATTAAGGGTGCTCTCGGCCAAGAAGAAAAGAGAAAAAAAAAAACCAACTTCAATTCTAGCCATTCCAAAAATATTTTGTTGATGCAAATACACTATTTTGAGGTCCCTAAGTAGCGTGGAAGTGTTGTTCGGGTCATCCAACCATCCGTTGTGTAGATCGCAAACCCTAGCCTATTTGTGAAGTTGAAGAAGAAAGGTAAGATTTGATCATGTTTTATGTGTTATAAAGGTTGTATGTATGTTGTAGTATGTTAAAATGGATGAAAATCATGAAATATAGTATGTTGGAGTTGAGGCCATGTGTGTGAGATTTAGCCGTGTAAGTGTGTGTGTTGTGTTGTGTTGAAACAATAAATTAATGCCTAGTTAGCATGTTGTGATTGTTGTAGTGTGAAGAAATGAATGAGAATTATCCACATGTGTATGTTGGTATGGTGGCCGAATGTAGTCCCCCATGTGTGGCAAAGAATGAATTAATATTGCTTAATGTTTTAGTTGTCGTCGTTATGAATTCTATGTTGGAAATAAGAGTTTAACGACTCAAGATTGATGTTGTAATTGTAGGGGCTGATTTGGAGAATCATGTGTATTTAATGTAATTTTTTATATTTAAGAGAATGACATTGTTAGAATGTGGATTGTTGGTGCAAATCATGATTTGGAAGTGAGGGATGTGTTATGGATGTGTTCTCGGGTTTAGGGACTGTTTTCGGGCAAATTGGAGGCTTTGTTGGATTGTTGAAAATATTGTATGAATTATTTAAAATGTTCTTGAATGTTGTTGGTATGGGTTTGGGTTGGTATTGGAATGTATGAGCGATAATGTTGGCTTGAATGTAAGTCGTTGAATTGAAATAATGAATGTTGTTGAATGATGTAAAAGTAGGATATTAATGTTATGTTGCCTTTCGGATTGATTATTGATGTTGCTAGGTTGGTTGTTGTTGATTTGGGCCGAGTTAAATTCTCGGGGTTGGTCTATTTACGGGAAATCTTAAATTCTCGTAGAATCAAGGGCTAGTTTGGAATTAAATGCCCAGATGTTTATAGCTAATGTTTGGCATATTATGAATTGTTTGTAGACCTTGGGCAGCCCGAGACGTAGGTTGGAGTTAGCTTGAGTTTGGATTAGCGTTGAAAGCGATCGAGGTATGTAAAGCTCAACCCTTCCTTCTTTTGGCATGCCTTAGTCGTAAATAGGCTATGACACGAGCCTCGAGGAAATTCTACTCTCGCGATCCGACCATGTTTGTGATTCTTATTTGTTTCTTAGTCTTCGTATGCATGATATGATGAAATATTGGACCCTATGCCTTTTGTATGACTAAGTTTTGAAAGTTGCCTAAAAGTATGATTTTTAAAAAGAGTTTGCTCCTAAATGATTCCGAAAACTACGAAAGTCCGTAACTTTCACAGACAGAACCGGATCGCTTCAATATGCTCAAAAATGATTCCATGATGTATGATGACTATGATTTCCATAGGCGGGCCCGGCTCGGGTCGACACCCGTTCGTGGGTCCCGCGACTCTCCTTTATGTACTTCTGACGACTTTTAAAAGGATATGATATGACTATTATCCCGATTTCAAGTACGATCAGTTACTTATCTTTTGAGTTTATAATAATGATTCGATAACATATGATGACTTCAGATTTCACGGGCGGGCCCGGATTGGGTTGACGCTCGTCCGTGGGTCCCGTAACTTTTCTATGTTTGATTCCAACGACCTATTTTTAAAAGAACTTCATGTGGCTATGATTTCAACCCCCGAGTATGATTACTTAATCGTTTGTCGAGTTTGAAATGAAGATTTCTATGCATGTGATTTTGGTACGTAACCATGGGTTCTGAAGGCTGATATGATATGTGATAATAGGATGATATGATGATTCTATACGCCGAGTCCCTCACTAGAGGGTCGGGACACGCTATGTATATGATGATATGATGATGACGTGATTCTATACACCGAGTCCCTCACTAGAGGGCCGGGACACGCTATACACCGAGTCCCTCCTAGAGGGTCGGGACCGCGTACACCGAGTCCCTTACTAGAGGGCCGGACACGCTATATGTATGTATATATAGGATGATGATATGATCTTACTTACCGAGTCTCGCTAGAGGGCCGGACACGCTATATGTATACGCGTGTGCGTAATGATTGTCGATTGGTGTATGATATGAACATGTATGAATTATGTTCTGAAGGTAAGTTTTGCGGTTTCTGGTTACTGTATCCATGGCTCCTATTCCTTATTTAAAGTACGATTCTGCCTATTGTATTTCATGCTTTACATGCTCGCACATATTCCGACCCCTTTCTTCGAGGGCTGCGTTTCATGCCCGCAGGTACAGATTTTGGTGATCCGCCGGTTTAGGATTTCCATCAGTGGTCTTGGAGTGCTCCTTGTTCCGGAGCCCACCTTTTGGTACATATTTGTTCGTGGCATATGTATTTGTTTGTTCAGGGGTACGGCGGGGCCCTGTCCCGTCATATGATTCTGTTGGTCTGTTTAGAGGTCTGTACACGTATATGTGGGTTAGGCCTATCCTGTACAGGTGTGTTTATATGTTGTATGCTCTGGGCGATCCTATTCGCCGTGGCAGCCTTGTCGGCTTGCTTTTGTATATGTCTTGGGCCGACGCGCCACTTGATAGCCTTTCCGGCTTCTGATATATATATGTTTGCATTTGAGACAACGTCTGACATTTGTATGCGTATAAGCTATCTGTTTGTGATTCGGATTTGATGAATGTGTTTGGGTGCCCAACTCGGGCACTAGTCACGGCCTACGGGGTTGGGTCGTGACAATTCCAATGATCACTTAGTTAGCTGTCATTCCTTGTTGGCTTTCTGGTGTGTCCATTCCCATCTGCTGGGCATAACCTTACGCTGATGGTTCATATAACTCTATAATACATACCCTTATGCTCAGTATGGTTAGTGACCCGTGAAATACTTTCTAATTTCTGGTGATGCTGTTGCATTTCTATCTGCACCCACATCGTTCTTCCTCTCTTTAGAGATCGTCACACCGCTTATCGTTACTCCCTTTGTTAAGATTCTCATATTTTCCTTTAATATTAAGATTTTCTTTCGTTGTAACCCGAAGTGTCCTTTTTACTCATCATCCATTTCGTCATTCTCTTTGTAGTTAGCTTGTAGAGCTTTCTTACTCTCTTTATTACTCTTTACGATACGTCGCTGCCTATTTAGGCGCGGCACAAACTTCCCTGGTCTAGAAATATCATATCTCACATCCGCATGAAGTATTCTCTTGATCCATTTTAATTCCTTTTCATACCTACTTTGTGGTATGCTTCTCTTTACTTCGTTCCCGCTCCCTCTTAATGCATTCTTGATATGCCACTACATCCCGAATTTTGGCCTCTTTAAGCTAACATACTTCTTTTCTTGGAATTTTGACGATGCCATACCTCATTTCAGGACTAGATCTGCTCTTTCTCCCTTTTAAGGGTGTTATTATACACTGGTAACTCTCGAATATCAGTAGTCATCGGCCAACCTTAACGATACTCCAACTCCTTTGGTCTCTTATAATACCGGAATTCCCTCATCGTATAGCTTGACTTATTTTCTTATCTGCTAATCGAGGGCTTTTCATTTGAACGAACTGCTTATGCATTACAGATCTATTATCGCTGCCTTTTTTAAGGCCTTTCTACTTCTACTTTTTATGACTGAACATTTCCCGAATCAACGGGTTAATGGGAACATTGGAATCCATCAAAACATTTTACGGAACGTTTGGTCACACTTTGCTCTTTTTATCCCTCGTCTTCCTCCACAACTAATATCACTGAAATTCTTCTTACTCTGAGTTTCCGGTATCAATTTATGTCTGCAATATATCATTGAGAGTTAATATGCTACACTCTTCCACTTCCACATCAATCCTTTTATTCACTTAGCTCACTTATCCGAAATTTTCCTTGACTATTTATTTGCGTCCCACCTATGCGTTATAGTTCTTCCAGTGTTCTGCCACTTCTTACTTGTGTCGTGAAATCCTTGGAAATGTACTTTCTTCTTTCTTCTCTTTCCTGCCACCAAGGCTAGTCCATACTCACGAATATTTTCCATCTATCCTTCTATATCCCTTATAATTAAATATCGGTATTCCTTATCCTCATCCCATGTCATTGATGTACTACCTCCCGATTAGCTTTGTTAGTTCATTATCCTCTCGCTTGTCCTTGGTGATTGCTCAATTTTCCTTTTTTTTTTCCTTTCTTCTTCTCTCCTCTCCTTTTGACCAGCCCATTAGTGTACCTTCCCTGCTTTCACCCTCAAACGTTCCTTGAGTTCCTTCCTCCCCATGCGCCCTTCTCCACTTGTTATTTTATAGTATTGACCCTGAAGTTCGTGAAATATTCCTTTAAACGTGCAAATCCATTCTATTTTTAAATCATCTTCTAGGGAAGCTTCTCTGTTTTCGAGGCAACCGTGTCAGTATGACTACACATTTATCACTTTATGCACCTCTCGAGAGTTGAAAATCTCTTGGTATCGTTGCAAGGCCTGATCATTCTCTCTCTTACTTCACATCCCTATTTGTGATTACTATCCTTTAGCCCCACTTATCGAAGTCTGTTTTCTGACCCCACACGTTCATCTTTTATTTCACACTACCATACTTTATCCCTTTCGCATGCCTACCTTCGAATTTTTATCCAAATAGTCCCTTGCCTTGCCCGTCGTCTCTCTTGGAAGCTTCACTCACCCCCCGTTTCTTACACTTTACTTTCTATATACTCACTTTCTTCCTTTCCCTGATGTTATTGCATTAGGACTTTCCAACTCTAACCTGTGGTGAAAATATCAGCAACCTGCCTTGTAACATCTATCACTTGAACTTCACTACCCTGTTCGATTGATGCCTTCAGTACATAGCAACGTCTATTGCTGGGACACACATATCGGTTAGCCCAGCCGCATATGGGATGTCATACACACACAGACACACACACACACACACACACACACACACACACACACACACACACATATATATATATATATATATATATATGTTTACTAACGCCTCGCTTACAAAGTACTTCCCAATACCATTCGAACTCATCCTAATTCTAGAGCTGTGATGCACGTTTTTTCTCTTTGCCGGTCTAGTCCGCCTCATCCTTCGCGACCTTTTAGGGTTTCCAACCACTCTGCATACTCCAATTTCCCTTAGGCTACTCTAGCTTCTCATCTGTCTCTTATGTCTGAATTTGTAGGACTCTTAATATACTTCCCAAGGGGTCACCCATCCTAGTATTACTCTCACCCCAGCACGCTTAACCTTGGAGTGCTAATGGGATCCGGTGCGTTAGTGCTGGTACGATCACATCCACCCTACTGCGTGACCTTTATCGCATGACCTAGAACCAGTTGATGTTCTAACGGGCCTAATAAATTCTCTAATGCATCTCCCTCCGGATTAAAAGGATCTCTTACTCTTCCGACTAAGCAAATGCTATTTTGGCCTTTGAAATCCTCAATAATTACCTTCAATCTGCATGTATGACTACTTTTCATCCTAATTTTCAAGATTCCCAATAGTGGCGAAAGTATCTTAATCGCGGTTACTTATAAATACTTTGGTTATTGGTCCCTTAAGGATTTTCGCTCATCACTATTAAGTAATAATCTACAGTAAATGCACACACATAGGAAATTTCCATAAAAGATTCATATACCTATAGCCGATCGGTCCTTAGCCTGATCTGGTGGGCTATAGAGTGAAGTGTGCTCTTCATTCTTGTCTTCCCACTGTCTACTAGTCTAGCCTAACATAATGCTGAAACGTAGGGAAAATCTAGATGTGCCAAACTCTGTACTTCCTCAATTACGTCTTCGCCCACAGGAGTCTCGTGAACCCTTAAACGGGTCTTTGTTATATGATTTCTCAGTCGGGTCTCCTCCTACTGGAGCCACATCCTTCGATGGGTCCGTCTCAATGGAATAGCTGATGCTTTTTATTATACCTCTTGACATCCTCGATCGTGAGTCGACGGGTGATACGGGTCTCATGTCCCCCTTCGGAGCCTTACTCGATGGGCGATACGGGTCTCATGTCCCCCTTCGGAGCCTTACTTACGCTCTCATTAACTGAACTTGTCCTCTTCTCCAATACAATCCTGCAATTTAACAAAAATCGTACCAAGAACGAGCTTTCCTATCATTGGCTCTACTGCACGATCTATGATCAGGAAGAAAGATGACATCCTAAATGTCCTGTAGCTTCCTGTTTATAGATGTGGTGCACAACACGCCGATAAACAAGACTCTACTAGATATGGTCTATAGACACTCCGAGGATACTCTGCTCGGATACCACTTTTGTCACGACCCAAAACCGATGGGCCATGACTAGTGCCCGAGCTGGGCACCCGTATACGACCTGCTAGGTGTAATCAGACTGAAACTGAAAACAATATGGCACTTTGTAAAAGCATGCTGTGAACTCATCATGTCATACATCAAAAAGAACCTGTCTCCTGAGAAGCCATAGCTAACCAAAACATAACAAATATGCAAGCCGACAAGGCTGCCACTATATGCGGGGACATCCAAGACGAACTACATCGATATAGCTGACCAAACCGTATATACATAACCCACATATGTCTACAGACCTCTAAGAGTATAACAAAGCCTATGTCAAAGGATCTGTACCAAGATAACTCAAGCTCCGGAATAATAGAGCTCTCCAAGCAGCTGAATAGAAGTCCTAGGATGGAGGATCACCAAACTGAGCGTCTGCACCTGCGGACATGAAACGCAGCCCCCGAAGAAAGGGGGTCAGTACGGAAAATATACTGAGTATGTAAAGCATGAAGTACAATAAAGAAGATCATGACTGAGTAAAAGATGACAGGAGACAAGTAGATACCAATGCATCTGTGCCTTATTAGATAAGAGCCATGCATATATAATATACCGTACCCGGCCCTCTAGTGAGGGACTCGGTGAAATAATCATATATATGCTGTACCCGACCCTCTAGTGAGGGACTCGGTGAAATAATCATATATATACCGTACCCGACCATCTAGTGAGGGACTCGATGAAATAATTATATATATACCGTACCCGGCCCTCTGGTAAGGGACTCGGTGAAATAGTCATATGTATACTGTACCTGGCCCTCTAGTGAGGGACTCGGTGAAATAATCATATATATATATATACCGTACCCGGCCCTCTAGTGAGGGACTCAGTGAAATAATCATATATATACCGTACCCGGCCCTCGAGTGAGGGACTCAGTGAAATAATCATATATATACCATTCTCGAGGGACTCGGTGAAATAATCATATATATACCGTACCCGGCCCTCTAGTGAGGGACTCGGTGAAATAATCATATATATACCGTACCCGGCCCTCTAGTGAGGGACTCGGTGAAATGAAACAATAACCATGTGCACGAATAGAATATTAGGAGCAATCATGTACAAAATGAATCATCATCTGAGACTCAATAGAATAATTAGGATGAACCAACACTTGAGAATCAAAGACAACTGTCATGTCAAGTACCGCTGAGAACTAGAATTCATTGGAGTCATGTATGTTCATCGTTCACTCGTTTTATGTAATTCATGCCAAAACGAAAGAAGGGATAGCTTTACATACCTTGAAGCTTATCTATTCGCTCAACTTCTACTTCTCGGACTCGCAAATCTACAATCAAGGGAATTCATACTATAATTAGGTCCATTGTCATATACTTATCTTAAGCCTCCAAATAAATCTTTCTAGAATCTGCCGAAATTTCGGCAGCATCTCCTCTGTTTATATGCCTAGCCCAAAATCGTAATTCAGCAACCAACAACAACAACATCAATACCAACATTAACAACATCACTTTCAACACCAATCTGTGCCATAAAAATGACCCCACACGCTGTTTTTCAACTTCCATAACTAACCAACTTACTATACAATTATTTCACGACTTTGTCTCCGAGAATAAACCGGTATTAACGTAAATAGAACGAGATTCATACTTTCTTCTTGTTAAAACAGCAATCTCCTAAATATCCACGCTAAAATCCACCGCAAAACAATACTAGAATCACAACCATGCGTTACCCGGACCTAAACTACTACTCCGCTACTTGAAAATTGTTCACTTTTTGATTCCCTCACTCTCTCTCTCTTCTAATTTCAGGAATTTCTGGGCACAATCTGATGAAAAAGGGGGTTATTACCCTTTATATAGGGGTCAAATTCGGGTCGGGTCACTGTAGCATTTTATTGTATCAAGTCGGTTACTGTAGCACGCGTTTATGCTTTGTCAGCCAAACTTGTAACGTCCATAATTCTCTACTCTGATGTCCTATTGACGAGCAGTTTGATGCGTTGGAAACTAGACTCGACGAACTTCATTTTAGGCTCTTTTTTTTTCACTTCAAAACACTTCATATGCTGAGAAATATTCTTCCCTCAATTTGGACCAAAATTTTCACACAAAACTTCAACCATCCTTTCTCCAAAGTCGTACCACTCCATTTCTTCCACTCATTTCCTTATAAAACCTTCTGATATACCTTATATACATCCTTCACTCATTCAATATACTTAATAATGCTTGCTCCTTATATTCCAAAGCGATTTTACTTAGCCATAACTCAACGTACTTATGTATCAAATTTGATAAGTGTTTCTTCGAAAATACGGGGTGTAACAGAGTCAACCCCCGATACCTCAAAACTAACTCCCCAACCCAAGTCCCAAAATGCACCTGAGTGCATTTGGAACCGAACCGAATATGCACACAAGTTCTAAAAGGCCATCCGGACCTCTCAGAATTGACACACTTCTGAAAAAAGTCCGTTTACCCAAAAGTCAACTTTGAGTTAACAATTTTTCACTTTAAGTCAAAATTTCCCCAAAACTTACCCAAATCAGCTCTGATGACCTCAGGAAGCATGCCAACGATCCCCGCTGGTCAATATATGAGCAAATAATGCTTGGAAATGGATTAAAATGGTCGGAAACGCAATAACGATCAAATGGGTCGTTACATCAGATACCAATTAAACAATCGCTCATCCTCGAGCGACAAGGAAGAGAGGACGGGAAAGTACCTGAATCGGCAATAACTGAGGATATCGGCTACGCATGTCGGACTTTTCCTTATAGGAAAGATTCTCATCGAACAAAACTGAATCCCAACGAATGATATAGGAACTATCAGAATGGTACTTCCTCAACATAGAAACATGGAAGATCAGATGAACAACTGACCGCCTTGGTGAAAAAACTAACTTATAAAATACAGGATCAATACAGCTGATAGTCTCACACAGGCCAATACACCGCGGGCTCACTTGCCCTTCTTCCCCAAATCACATGACACCCCGCATGTGTGTAACCTTTAGAAGAACCTGCGCACTCACTTAATCAATCACAACTTTTAAACTTAGCTCAAGATCAAACACTCGTATCTTCGTGTTAAAATTTCCTTCGCAACTGATCCTCAAATTGTTCGAATTCTTTGATTGATAATACTGTAATTCTGGACGTGATTAGGAGGCCCCACAAACACTTTCCCAAACCCCTGCAATCATTTGAAACATGGCCACAAACCATAGCCCATTCTGAACCGATAAAATACTCTAATTCTGCTAACTCTTTCTCCCACATCTTCTAAGGCCGTTACTCACACCCGATTCCTTAGAAACACATGAACATACACCACAGGCCCAAAATCATGACTTACTCTTGCCAGAAATAAACCCTTGCTCAATCTGAGATTTCTACGTATTCCTATCAAAACTGATCTTACTCACAGCCAACATGGCCCTCAAATCTCAATACATGAACATACTACTGAATACCTTACCGAGCAAAGTTCGTCGGAACCCAACTGGTCACTATAAAGACCTCTCGCATAACAGTTCCTCCTCAAATCTGCAGTAAGCTCATTGTAAAAAATTATTCTATCTAAGTAACTCTTCTAAAAAAAATATCACCAAATCCACTAGGAAACCCTGACAAAGCTCGGTAAATATGTCATACCTCAAATCTGAGCAGAAACACATCGAATCTTTAAATATCTTCCTGGAAATATAAACATAGACCATTAAGCTTTACTCGAACCATGCTAGCCTTGAATGAATGCACAACTCTCGAATATGACCAATAGTCATTTGAACTGACTCCGAATTCCCGAAACCAATCACAGTCCTATCACAGCTCTATGGCAGTCATTTTTAATCTTTTCCTCATGAATAACAAATCATGTCCTTCACTTTCGACTCCACAATTTGAGTCCTATCCAAGTTATCAACTTAGTACCAAAGAGCTATACCTTATGATTTCAATCTTCATGTTTCTCAACCTTTACCCGATACGCAAATCCGATACAACCCCGAATTTTTCGACGCAAAACCTGAAGCCTCATATAGTAATTATATAGCCATCAAACCTCTCATATTATCATCTCAATATGCCCATAAATTTTTTGAATGTATCCAATCTTTCAACTACCGCTCTAAACCTCACGTAATTACTCCCAAGTCCTTAATATCCAAAGTGCTCACCCAAGCTATCCAGTTAATAATAGTTGCGACATAATATATTACCACGAGTAAGGTCTCACCTCGAAATTATAACTCTAGCCTTCATATGATAGAGATTCAGCCAATCTTTTGTCTTAAAGCACGCTAACCCATTCACTGTAGAATATTACGAAACATATCCAATGGTGTACCACCAAGCCACTTCTTATAAACCTCAACATGTTGGTTTACTGAAACATGCTTATCACTAGTTACCGATCACGAACTCCACGGGATTATCCTCATATCACCTAGTCCATTTATGTAGACTTTCTTCCTTAAGCTCACGCAACAATCACACCTCATCTGAAAATGCAAGACAACGACGCCACAATCAAATTGACTAAAGTAATCCCAAGATGTACCTCATTCTTGCCGACTCTCGACCAACTATGCCTTTTATTGACTCGTCAATTTCCCAATTTCTAATTAATTCACGATCATCGATACCGTAGTCAATCCTCTAATCCACTCAATCAAATATTGCATAATCATAAGTTCTGCAAACTAGCCGAATCAATCCGGGATATAGGATCATACCACACACTCTGCACATTAAGGTTTTCTTAATGCTTACAACTTTAAATTGAATACCCTCTAAATCCAGCATATCACCCAAACAGTCTCACTAATATCCTCATGTATCTCAATGAAGTGTCCTTGCCCAAATTGCCTTGCTCAATTTTTTGAAATGTTATCCCAAACTCAACACAGTTAACCCATCATTCATCTACCATTTCAAGCATCCATGTTCAATAATCCCTTACTCAAATCCTTAGTGTTACTAGTAGAATCACCTCTTACTTCAATTATCAAATCTGAACACCTCTAACTACTCGCACGACAATCCCTCTTGTAACACCACATAGGTCGAGTAATAACACCACTAGTAGCAAGATCTAGACAATTTTACATAAGGAATACAAGGTTCCCAACCTTAGTCCACCACTGACCTCTATTAGTCAATGACATAACCGAACATACCAACTCATCCATAAACTCTCCAGACAACTCTACACTATAAAATCGCAACCAAGCTCTCACATCACTAAATCTTGTTTCCCCGATTTTCTTTCTGCCCTTAACCTCGAAGACACCGATCAACCTCATCGGTCACCGTTTTTCTGTTCGTCATGATAAAATGCTCCCATAATCCAAACACTATCACGACCCAACTGATTGGCCATGACTAGTGCCCGATCTGGACACCCATATACGAACCTGCTAGATCTAATCAGACTGAATCTAAGGACAATATGGAAGTCAGTAAAAGCATGCTGTAAACTCATCATGTCATATATCAAACTGAACCTGTCTCCTAAGGAGTCACCGCTAACCAAACATAATAAAATGTGTAAGCTGACAAGACTGCTGCATTATACCAGAATATCAAGAGCGAATTGCGTCGACATAGCTGTTCAACATTTACACAACCCACACATGTCTACAGACCTCTAAGAGTATAACGCTGACATATGATGGGTTAGGGCCCCGCCGTGCCTCTGGACATACATAAATCTATATCAAAAGAATCTGTACCAAAATGACTCGAACTTCGGAACAATGGAGCTCCCCAAGTAGCAGAGTAGCAGTCCTAAGCTGAAGGATCACCAAACTGAGTATCTGTACCTGCGGGCATGAAACGCAGCCCCCGAAGAAAGGGGGTCAGTACGAAAAATGTACTGAGTATGTAAAGCATGAAGTATAATAAAGAAGATCATGACTGAGGAAAAGATGACAGGAGGCAAGTATGATAATCAAGGACACCAATGCATATGTACCTTATGAGATGAGAGTCATGCATATATATATAATATACCATACCCGACCCATTATAGGACTCGGTGAATGAAGTCATATACATATATACTGCACCCGGCCCATTATAGGACTCGGTGAAATATATAGCATACCCGGCCCATTATGGGACTCGGTGAAATATATAGTGTACCCGACCCATTATGGGACTCGGTGAAATATATAGCGTACCCGGCCCATTATGGGACTCGGTAAAATATATAGCGTACCCGGCCCATTATGGGACTCGGTAAAATATATAATATACATACCCGGCCCTCTAGTGAGAGACTCGGTGAACAATGCAATGAAACTGTGCATGAATACGTACCCGGCGCTAGAGTTAAGGACTTGGTGAAGTGATACAATAACAATATGCACGAATACATACCCGTCCCTCTAGTAAGGGACTCTGTGAAGTAAGGCCATAACAATGTGCACGAATAGAATATTAGGAGCAATCATGTACTGTTGAATCATCATTTGAGACTCGATAGAATATTTAGAATGAACCAACACTTGAGAATTAAAGACAACTGTCATGTCAAGTACCACATAGAACTAGAGTTCGTTGAGTCTTATATGTTCGTTGTTCGCTCACTTTATGTAATTCATGCCAAAAAGAAGGAAGGGATAGCTTTACATACATGTTCAACCTCCAATTATCTACACTTATTCGTCCGAGCTCGTAAGTCTACATTTAAGAGGATTCACACTATCGTTAGACTCATCATAGAATACTTGTGTTAAGCTTTTCAAGTTAAATTGTTCTACATCCTGCCAAAAATCGGGCAGCATCTCCCCTGTTTATATGTCCCGCCCGAAATTATAATTCAACAACCCACAACAACAACAATGACAAACACAACAATAAAATCATTATCAACACCAAAATATTCCATAAAACACCCCCCGTGTTGTGTTTTCCAATTTTCATAATTAACGACTCGCTACAATTATTTAACGACTTTACCTCCGTAAATAAATCGAAATTAATATTAATGATAAGAGATTCATACCTTAATATTATTGATATATCTTCACTTTCCTTCTTGGACTTAAGCCAAAGCGCTCCGCTGTACGATTTTATAATCACAACTATACGTTGTCTGGACTGGAATTCAAAAATTAAACATAGATTTGCGTGAAAATTGATGAGTGGATGTTGGTGGAAGTTTCCAGAGGTTTGGGGAGGCATAGAGGGTCTTTGGTTGCTGTTTAAGGGGGTAAATCCCCTTTTATAAGTTTTTAGGCTCGGGTTGCACCGACCAAAAAAATGGTCAGCGCGTTCGCTGGCTTATTCCACTGCTTGTGCGTTCGTTCAGTAAAAAGGTCATAACTCTGGATCCCGATATCATGTGAGGGCCCACGACCTATATTTGGAAAGAAAATTCAATTATATACAACTTTTATGTTTTGTTTGTTTCCAAATTCCTAACTTATAATGACGTTTTGGCCTCTTTAAATCAGTTCACCCGAAAACGTATCCTTAAATCAACCTTTTGGAGGGCTTATGCCCACATTTGTCTTAAGGGTACTTCTTAAGACTTTCTCATCTTCCCATGTACTACTCATATAATTTTTCATATGTCCTTTATAAAATCCCGGCATGTGGGCCCCACCTTTGCTTACGGTTACGAGGGCTTTTCATCAAGTAACGTATGAACTAATTTACATCATATGGTCTCCAAATGTCATATATATATATATATATATATACATTGTTATACTCGAATCATATAATCTTCATCCCTGACCCCAGCCTAAAATTTGCTCAGCGCGTTCGCTCCTCGTGGTGGTGCGTTAGCACTGAGTTGGCCCTTGGCCTCCTGCGCGTTCGCGCAGGCTATTTTTCTGGCCTGCCATCCCAACTTGTAACATCCATATCTCCTTATCCTAATGTCCTATTGAGGAGCGGTGTGTTGTGTTGGACACTAGACTTCATGAACTTCACTCTGGGCTTTTGCTTTGTCTTAAAACTCATTATGTTCCAAAAGATATCCTTCCAATGCTTCTCATACATGATCTTAAACCCTTATAACCATAAAATAGGCGCATATCACTCCAGTGTTCACAATTAAGCGGTTGATGCCTACGAAACTCAACGTACTTATGTTTCAAATTTGATAAGTGTTTTTTCGAAGATATGGGGTGTAACATCCTTCCCACTTAAAAACATTCTTCCTCGAATGTTGTAGTGCGCCGATCCTCGTTGAATTTTTTTGTTCAATTACCGTATACTTATACTAACATCCGGTTGCTTGTTCAACGATACTCTGCTACTAACAGGTCCTTACTCTTAACGGTTACGTTTCTTCGACCATCCGTCTCAATTCCTTTCCATGATCAGTTATAACCATATCCTCAATACAATTTCTTAAATACGTACATTCCTAATGTTCCATCACCATCTTTGTTATTCCTCGTAGCAGGATTATATATTGCGATGAACTAATAATCATAGTCTGAACTGATCTATAGCTCACATGATCTTCGAGTTCTTGTTAAAACTCACCCTTTAATTCCTTTGCCTCAAATCTTGCAATATAACTTATAATTAGGAAGTTAGGGCAATTCTCACTTTACCACAGCTTCTTTTCCAACATCGGTATGGTATACTTACCCTTGACTTCCTTATTCCGTTGATCACTTAGTTGCATTTGTCATTCCTTGTTGGCTTTCGGTGTGTCCATTCCCGTACACGGGACATACCTTTATGCTGATGGTTCATATAATTCCATAATACATACCCTTATGCTCAATATGGTTAGTGACCCGTGATATACTTTCTAATTTCTGGTGACGCCGCTGCCTTTCTATTTGAGCCCACATCGTTCTTCCTCTCTTTTAGAAATCGCCACACTGCTTATCGTTACTCCTTTTGTTAAGATTCTCATATTTTTCCTTTAGTATCAAGATTTTCTTCCGTTGTAACCCAAAGTTTCCTTTGTACTCGTCATCCATTTCGTCATTCTCTTTATAGTTAGCTTGCAGAGCTTTCTTGCTTTCTTTATTACTCTTTAGGATACGTTGCAGCCTATTTAGGTGCGGCACAAATTTCCCTGGTCTAGACATATCATATCTCACATCCGCATGAAGTATTCTCTTGATCCATTTTAATTTCTTTTCATACCTGCTTTGTGGTATGCTTATCTTTAATTCGTTCCTGCTTCCTCTTAATACATTCTTGATATGCCCTTTGCGTCCCGGATTTTGGCCTCCTTAAGCTAACCTCTTTCTTTCCTTGGAATTTTGACAATGACATACCTTGTTTCAGGACTAGATCTGCTCCCCCCCCCCCCCTTTAAGGTGTTCTTATACACTAGTAACTCCCGAATATCAGTAGTCATCGGCCAACCTTAACGATCCTTCAACTCCTTTGGTCTCTTATAATACCGAAATTCCCTCATCGTATAGCTTGACTTATTTTCCTTTCTGCTAATCGAGGATTTGTATTTGAACAAAGCGCTTATGCATTACAGATCCATTCTCGTTGCCTTCTTTGAGGACTTTCTACTTCTACTTTTTATGACAGAACATTTCTCGAATCAACGGGTTAATGGGAACATTGGAATCCATCGAAACATTTTACGGAACGTTTGGTCACACTTTGCTCTTTTTATCCCTCGTCTTCCCCCACAACTATTATCACTGAAATTCTTCTTACTCGAGTTTCGGTCTCACTTACGTCTACAATATATCATTGAGAGTTAATATGCTACACTCTTCCACTTCCACTATCAATCCTTTTATTCACTTAGCTCACTTATCTGAAATTTTCCTGGACTACTTATTCACATCCCACCTATGCGTTGTAGTTCTTCCAGTGTTCTGCCACTTCTTGTTCGTGTCGTGAAATCCTTGCAAATATACTCTCTTCTTTCTTTTCCTTTCTGCCGCCGAGGCTAGTCCATACTCATGAATATTTCCCACACATCCTTCTATTTCCTTTATGATTAAATCTCGGTATTTCTTATCCTCATCCCATGTCATCGATGTACTACCTCCCGATTAGCTTTGTTAGCTCATTATCCTCTCACTTGTCCTTGGTGATTGCTCAATTTTTCTTTTCTTCCCTTCTTCTTCTCTCCTTTCCTTTTGACGCACCTATAGTGTACCTTTCACGTTTTCATCCTCAAAACCTTCCTTGAGTTCCTTCCTCCTCGAGCCACTCTTCTCCACTTGTTATTTTATAGTATTGACCCACGAAGTTCTTGAAATATTCCTTTAAACGTGCAAATCCATTCTATTCTTAAATTATTTTTTAGACAAATTTTCTCTCCGTTTTCGAGGCAACCGTGTCAGTATAACTACACATTTATCCCTTTATATACCTCTCGAGAGCTGAAAATCTCTTAATATCGTTGCAAGGCCTGATCATTCTCTCTCTTATTTCACATCCCTATTTGTGATTACTATCCTTTAGTCCCACTTATCAAAGTCTGTTTTTCTGACCCCACACATTCATTTTTTGTTTCACACTACCATACTTTATCACTTTCGCATGCCTACCTTCGAATTTTATCCAAATAGTCCCTTGCCTTACCTGTCGTCCCTCTTGGAAGCTTCAATCACCCTCGTTTCTTACACCTTTGTTTTTTCCTTTTCTCAAGACATTCTAATCTCTTTACTTTCTGTATACTCACTTTCTTCCTTTCCCTGATGTTATTGCATTAGGACTTTCCAACTCTAACCTTTAGTGAAAATAACAATAGCTTACCTGGTAACGTTTGTCACTTGAACTTCACTACCCTGTTCGATTAATGCCTTCAATATACCGCAACGTCGGTTGCTGGGATACACATACCCGTTGATACAGCCACATATGGGATATCATACGCATACATATATATTTTCTAACGCCTCGCTTACAAAGTACTTCCGAATACTTTTCAAACCTATCCTAATTCTAAAGCTGTGATGCACCTTCTTTCTCTTTGCTGGTCTAATCCGCCTCATCCTTCGCGATCTTTTAGAGTTCCCAACCACTCTGCATACTCCAATTTCCCTTAGATTACTCTAATTTCCCATCTGCCTCTTCTGTCTGACTTTGCAAGACTCTTAGTACACTTTCCAGGGGTCACCCATCCTAGTATTTCTCTCACCCCAGCACGCTTAACCTTGAAACTCTGATGAAATCTGGTGCGCCAGTGCTGGTATGATCGCACACACCTTACTGCATGACCTTCATCACATTATTTAGATCAAGTTGAAGTCTTAACAGATTCCAAAACATTCTCGTAATGCATCTCCCTCCGAATTATAAAGGATCTCTTACTCTTCCGACTACACAAATACTATTTTGGCCTTTTCAATCCTTAGTATTCACCTTTCATCTGTGTGTATGGCTACCTTTCATCCTAGATTTCAAGATTCCCAATGGTGGTGAAAACACCTTGGCCGCCATTCGCCGTTACTTATAAATACTTGGTTATCGGTCCCCTTAGGATTTCCGCTCGCCACTGTTAAGTAATAATCTACAACAAATGCACATACATAGGCATCTCCCATAAAGACTCGTATACCTGTAGTCGATCGGTCTCTAGTCTGATCTGGTGGACTATAAAGTAAGTGTGCTCTTCGCCATTGTCTACCCACCATCTGCTCGACTGCCTTCATCATCTCTCTCATCTGAGTCTGAGGGATATGGATTATAAGGCAACTCCTGCTTTACCGATGACCAGGATAAAGGGCTAAAGTAATCCGTAACACTCACCGGGGTAGCTAGTCTGACGTAGTGCTCTGTCACAGGAGCAGCTGGTACGGCCTCGGGGATCTCCTCCTCCGGTGTCCTAGACGAACCCTCGGGCGGTCCGTGTCATAAATCGTCGCACGAGGGGTCCTCCTCCCTAGAAGTCAAAAACTGGGAGGAATCGTCGCCGGGTCCTCAGGGATCGTCTCGATGGAATAACCGAGGCTCTGCTTGCTCGGTCCGGAGCACGGGGTCTCGGTTCTACTCTGGGGGCCATCTTAGCACCCCCACTGTCCGAGGCTGATCTCTTCATCTTTTGTCAGTCTGCACTTACCTACAGGAAATAGGGGTCAGAAACGATCTCTTCTAGACTTTGGCTCTATTGCACGATCTAAGATAGAAAGAAAGGTCAATGATTCCTAAATGCCCTGCAGCCTCCTGTTTATAAGTGTGACCGGCTTCATACCCATAAACAGGACTCTACCGGACACGGTCTGTAGACAATCCTTAGGACGAATTGCTCTGATACCACTTTTATCACGACTCAACCGATGGGCCATGACTAGTGCCCTAGCTAGACACCCATATACGAACCTGCTAGATCTAATCAGACTGAAACTAAGGACAATATGGAAGTCGGTAAAATCATGTTGTAAAGTCATCATGTCATATATCAAAATGAACCTATCTCCTGAGGAGTCACCGCTAATGAAACATAACAAAATGTGTAAGCTGACAAGACTGCTGCTATATACCAGAATATTAAGAGCGAACTGCGTCAACATAGTTGTTCAACATTTACACAACCCACACATATCTACAGACCTCTAAGAGTATAACAGTGACATATGACGGGTAAGGGCCCCGCCATGCCTCTGGACAGACATAAATCTATATCAAAAGAATCTGTACCAAAATGACTCGAACTCCGAAACAATGGAGCTCTCCAAGCAGCTGAGTAGCAGTCCTAAGCTAGAGGATCACCAAATTGAGTATCTGTACCTGCAGGCATGAAACGTAGCCCTCAAAGAAAGGGGGTCAGTACGAAAAATGTACTGAGTATGTAAAGTATGAAGTACAATAAAGAAGATCATGACTGAGTAAAATATGACAGAAGGCAAGTATGATAATCAAGGATACCAATGCATCTGTGCCTTATGAGATGAGAGTCATGCATATATATATAATATATCGTACCCGACCCATTATGGGACTTGGTGAATGAAGTCATATACATATATACAGTATGTTACATCCCGTATTTTTGTACGTCGAAAAGCGTGCGAGTTAAATGATATTAGTAACGGACACGAGGTTACCCCACAAGCTTATAGGTGGTTAAAATGATGGTACACATGTATCGTAAGGATTAAAAATTAAATAAATCAAAGAAAATAAGTTTTGTCGAGGTTCGAAATTTATTTGATGAAATACGGTCCAAGCTATACTTCCCCGTATTTTTGGACTAGGAAAATTTAATCGTCCAACATGAGAAAATTTACCCGAGCCAGAGAATTCAATCATATTCAAGGATGAAAAATCGAGAGCTCGGTGTACAAAGAGTTTGAGGTCCCGAAATAATTTAGGACTTAACAGGTGTGACCACGGTGATTGAGAATAATATTTTATGTGTACCAAAAGGGACTATGGACTTGTGCTATGTCACAAGAATATAATAATGAGCATATGAATTATGTTAAAGGTGGTCGATATTTAAGTGAATTGAGATCAAGAAATTAATTGGGGTTGTGGGCTAATTAATATGTGGACATAGTCCATGTATTTTATGGACAAATGTTAGCAAGTTAATCAATTGCATGGTCAAAGGACCAGCTACGTGTAACTCTCATTAAGTGACTTAAATCAAATGAATGACTATAGTATAGGCATACGTGTTAACTATATATACTACTAGCTTTATAATGTTACCAACATTATATTTGATAAGTTTATCTTGCTGTTTAGTCTATAATAATAATAAAAAAAAAAAAAAAAAAAAAAAAAAAAAAAAAGAGGAACAAAAACGTACAGCAACAAAGCTCCTCTATTTTTCAAGAATGAAAAACGTACAGCAAATCTTTTCACGTAGGAGAAGAGAGCAAGCATACATTTTAGCCTTTGGGGTTCAATTGAAGGAAGAAAAACATTATTTCCATGTTATATTAATGTAGTAGCAACGTGATTTCCTTTTTAAGGAAGAAAAGTATATTGCATTTCAAGAACAATATTCGGGTTTTGCTCACCGCTTCAATCTCGTTGTTTCGCTTTGTCATGTTGCTAAATTCGGGCTTTCTTCGAAGTGAAGTAAGGTGGGAGAAGATTAATTTTTGGCATATGAGGTAATAATTCTCCTCTACTAGATATATTTAAATTCATCCCGGTATAGCTAAATTGTGACATGGGAACTACGAAATTAATTGCGGGAAATCGGATAAATTATTGTGGTTATCATATGGGCTGTTTGGTGGTTGTTATGAATTGTTTTGTGGATTGGAATATCGTGGGATTGGCTGTAGTTGTTGTCGTCGTGTTTGTTGTTATACTATGTATATACGAAAATAAAGAAGTATACACAAGTATCGATATAGGAATGTATATATTGGCTGTTTTGGAAAGTGATTTAAGAATGGATTTAATTCTAGTTGATATGAAATTGTTGGTATTGTTGTTGTTGGTATTTCGATTGATGTTTTGGCTGAATTGGAATCTCGAGGATTATTAAGTTTTCAGGGAAATGCTGCCCAAATTTTGTTGAGTAACGTGCTAGCTTAGGCTTTGGATTTTGAGAGCGCTATAATTAACACTTGATATCAATAATGTTGTTGTAGATTGGGAAGCCCGGGATCTGATTTATGGTTAGGTAGGAGCGGATAAGGTATGTACAGCCTATCCCTTCTTTCTTTTAGCATGTCCTAGATGTAAGTAAGATACGATATGAGCTTTGGGGTAATTCTATTCATAAGTTCCGAGCATGTTTTATGATTCTTATTCACTTCTTGATATTGGAATTCTTAAAATAGTCGAGCTACTGCCCTCGAGCTTTCTATATGATCGGGTAGTAAATGATACATGAAAGTTCCTATTCCTGAAAAACCCTATAATGATTAATGACCATAACTTTTATAAGCTGTCTCGTATTGATTTGATACATGTCTATGATCCCTGAGGCGTTATTTGATATAGTTCATAATGACATTCCAAGAGTACTAAATATGACTATCGTCCTGATACTCGAGTGTTGATTAGTCTCCTTATCTATTGAGTCTCAAATGATGATTTAAATGTATATGGTTACTCACTACTCTGCTCGTGCATACTGTTATTACATCTTTCACCGAGTCCCTGGCTGGGTATGTTATCGTGCACAGTTTCACTGCATTGTTCACCGCGCCCCTCACCAGAGGGCCGGGTACGGTATATATATATATGATGATATGATGATATGATGATGGCGCTGAGCCCCATGATGGGCCGAGTATGATATATGACAGATTCACCGAGTCCATAATGCGCCGGATATGATATATGATATAGACATGCATGATTTTATTTCATAAGACACAGTGTACAAGTTGATTTCTTGATTATCATACTTGCCTCCGGATTCTCTACTTCAAATGATGACCTTTCTTATTGTATTTCATGCTTTATATACTCGCACATATCTCGCATCGACCCCTTTCTTCGGGGGGCCGCGTTTCATGCCCGCAGTACAGATACTCGATTTCGTGATCCTCCGCCTTAGACTTCTACTCGCCGGGTCTTGGAGTGCTCCGTTGTTCCGGAGCCTAGACCTTGGTACGCATCTTTTGATATATGTATATGTTTATCCGGGGTACGGCAGGGGCCACATCGTCCCGTCATATGTCATCGTTGATACTCTTAGAGGTCTGTAGACATATGTGTGGGTTGTATATAGATGTTGTTCAGCTGTACTAGCGTGACTCACATTCTGGGACATTCCCATTCGTAGTGGCAGCCTTGTCGGCTTGCATATATGCATATTTTGAGATGTTATATGTAGTGGCAGCCTTGTCGGCTTGCGTATGTATAGTTGGGACGTTCCCATACGTTATAACAGCCTTGTCGGCTTGTGTACTATGTTGTCTTTTGATGGTTGTGACTCCTCAGGAGACAGGTTGCCTTGATATATATACGTGACAGTTCGGAGACGACGTCTTATCTTTTTATAAGTTTCCATATTATGTTTAGTTTCAGTTGATGATGTCTAACAGATATGTATACGAGTGTCCAGCTCGGGCACTAGTCACGATCTACGGAGTTGGGTCGTGACAAAAGTGGTATCAGAGCAGTTCATCCTCGGAGTGTCTACAGACCGTGTCTAGTAGATTCTTGTTTATCGGTGTGTTGTGCACCACATCTATAAACAGGAGGCTATGTGGCATTTAGGATGTTACCTTTCTTTCATATCTAAGATCGTGCGATAGAGCCAAGCCATAGGAAATGAGATTGCTTATACTAACCCTTTATTTCAGCAGAAGAATAGTATTGACAGAAGAAGGCGACTGATGATATCGGAAGTTACGAGAGTACGCAGGTAAGAAAGATGTATGTCAAGTAAGGTATTTGGAAGTACGATTGAAATGTAAAATTGAAGATTGAAAGGGAAAGTAAACAGGAAAGTGTAACATGTGCAGTTTGAGTTGGACATACGAGGTAAGTTCATCATTGTTATATTGTTGTTAATATTGGGAGCCCTGTGTGGCTGTGATATATATATATATATATATATATATATATATATGTTGGCCCTGTGAGGCATTGTTGGTATTTCCTACGTGCAGGTTTGACATAGTAAGAAATACAGAGGAAACTCTGCCAAAATTTTCCTAAAAATAAGAAGAGAACGAGATATAGGTTTATAATATGTCTTGAAAGGTCGTGCCAATAGTAATGATAGGATTTGACTAAGTTGCGAGTACGGCTGACCTTGAGAAATAAGTTAACTGCTGAATTGATGGTGATAACAATTAGGAGGTCGATATCGATATGGTAAAAAGAATTTGGAAAGGGCTTGTTACTAAGAGATGATTTAGAAAAGGCTGGCAAACCTTGATAGAGAGTTATATTAAGGTACCGACTGAATTGATAAGCAGGGATAGATTACGATGAGTTTATTGTTAAAAGAAGTAATAGTATGATTAAGACAAGGGTATAGAGGAAAAGAATTGTGATGGATATGAATGTATTGATAAGAAAACTTGTGAGATATTAAGAATAAGATTGACCAGGGAAGGTAAAAGGTTAAATACGCTTACTCCTCCGAGAGTAATCAACCCATAGTAAGAATCGTGAATAAGGTTAAGAAGTATTACACTATAGGATTGAATACGAACAGGACATGATGTCTATATAAAGAGGGTGGTTATGAAAATAAGCAAAGCCTAGTGAGGAAGTGATTAAAAGATATGATGTGATCTATGTGACTAAAGTATAAAGGCGAGCTATAGGACGAATAAGAAAGACTTATAAAGTTCTTCTATAGGGCTGTTCAGAATAAAGATTATGTGATAACGAAAATGATAGTGTGCACCAGAGAAGAAGGAGTAATTGAAAGAAGGAAATAAGAAGAAAGCGAGATAACAGTGTAATACTAGGTCATGACATGTGTAGCCGAGGACACGAGTACTACAAGTGACGGAACTGTGAAAGACCAAGTTATAGAAAGATGAACAACGAGATAGAATGGGTGCTAGAAAATGACTGGTATGATAAGAACAAATAGGGATGAACAGAATACGTTCTGAAAATGAGAAAGGGTGTTACATCTCGGAAAATTTCCCTTGGCGTACAGGTGAATAGACTCATGAGGGACATGATGAACATGAGGTTTAGATGAGCGAGGGATAGTATGTGATGACCCTAATTAAGATTTTCGAAGACATTAGACTTGAAGAAAGAAAGTTGTTAAGAGAAACGAGTTGTAAGTTGAGAGTATCGGATAAGGAGTACGAGCATTGAGTTAATGGTGTATGAATGATGCTCCAAGGGAGAGTTATAACGTCGCTTAGATTATTAATGAAGTGATAAACAAGTGTTAAGAAGGTTTCATAAGGATTGGAGATCAAACGAAATGACAGGAACAACTTTGGCGAAAGCAGTGATTTCCACGACCACTTCCACGGCCCATATAATATTCCACGGACCGTGGAATGGTTCGTGGAATGGGAAGCAGAGGAGAGGTCTGGCTGGTCGTGAACCACGACCAGTTCCACGACCAACACTGGGTTCCACGGACCGTGGAACAGTCCGTGGAAGTCCCGACAGCTGAAATGTTCTAAGTTTATATAAGTGATGCCCACTTCATTTTATTCATTTCCATACACGACTTCCACCCTCTCCACACCTCTAGAACCTTCCAAGTATCTCATCCACAAGAAAACCATAGAAATCAAAGATCAACAACAAGAAATCAAGTGAATCAAGTGAAGGAAACCTCATGGAAATCATCTAAATCAAGAGAATCCAAGGGAGGTGAAACTAGGGTTTTGTGCAAAGGGTGTATTAGCATCTAAGGATTGTTCCTCCATTATTCAAGGTATGTTTTATAGTATTTTCATGATGTTAAGAGTATTATAAGGTTGAAACACTTGGATTACAAAAGAATACATGAAATGGGTTAGATATGGAAGAATAATGTCATCTTGAATTGGTGGTCGAAATGAATCACGAAAATGGATATGTAGAGATTATAAATATGTTATAAATGACCTATAGAACATGAAATGAGCATTGGATACGAAAGAATACGACGATGGATTTTTAGTCATGATTATGGGAAACGTGAATAACATGAATGAGTGACGATTGTTGAGTATGGTATTATGATTGTTGTTGTTGATGGTTGAGGGTTGATATGGAATATGGCGGAAAGTAGTATGAACAAAGGAAACGCCGCCCAATTTTCTTTAGCCTTAAAAAGTACGTTCTCGTAATTGATTAGCTAATGACGATACGAACCCTCTTGAAGGTAAAGACGCAAGCATTGAAGGAGGACGAGCCAGCAATAGAGTAGCCAAGCGGCAAAGGTATGTAAAGCTAATCCTTTCCTTCCAAGGCATGAATCCATGTATGCATTTCCTCCTCTCCTATGAGATTCCTACCTCTAAGAAAGTTAAGAATCCTCGCTTATGAATAGCTACACAAATAAGAGATGCGATGAATACGATAATGATGATAGTAAGCTAAAGTCTAGAGATGCTATAGTCTATAATGTGATGATCCTATAAAGCTAATGACGCTATATGTATAACCATGTTATGTTGATCATTATGCACACTCACCTTATGCTTGTTCCTTCAAGGTGAGGCGGGACACCTACGGAAGTTCGTAATGTTATCGGGGGTCCACGACCTTACGTCACCCCAACAAAGATATGGTTGCCCCTAAGCTCTAAGACATGGGTTGATGACATGTATGGGCATGTGTAACAAAGAATGATAAGATATGGTAGAACTATGTTAAGCCACGACACGCCCATGAAATGAATGATAGTGATGTTAAGTACGATGGAACCATGATATGCTTATAAGGCGATTTATAATCATAAATCTACAAGATGTACGATAATGAGTATATGGTACGTATGCACAAATATATGTTTGATGACGCTAGAGTAAAACAAAGCCACAATATGTCTATGAAACGAGTGATAGTAATGAGCCTATGATGCATGTACGATATGAGATATATGTGATGTGGTCGAGCCCTCGTGGCCGAATACGATATGCTGTCGAGCCTATGAGGCCGAATACGGATAATGATCAAATGTGTATAAATAGATGCGACATTAGGATAAGTGTATGTATGTTTATGATGAATGTAAGATGATGACTAGATATGTTAAGGTCATGATACCCTATGTGATATATATGTATATATGTATGTATCGGGCCCATAAGGGCCGAGTACGAATGCCATCAAGTCTATCGAGCCCATGAGGGCCGAGTACGTATGCTGCTAAGCCCATCGAGCCCATGAGGGCCGAGTACGTATAATCCTAAGCCTATCGAGCCCAAGAGGGCCGAGTATGCGTACCGGGGATCCCATCGAGCCCAAGAGGGCCGAGTACGTATACCAGTAATGTCATCGAGCCGAGAAGGCCGAGTACGTATGCTAGCGATCCTATCGAGCCCGAAGGGGGCCGAGTACGAATGATGCCAACCTATATGAATACGAGTATGCTACATGTATGATACCGTTATGAATACGACTATGTTATATGCATGACGCTTATATGAGCACGACTATGTTTCACGTATGATATCTATGTGAGTATGATTGTGTTACCTGTATGATTATACCATATGCATCACATTCATGTGAGTACGAATGAGATAAGTATATGATATCTTTACGAGTACGATTATGCTATACATATGACAGTGATTAGAATACGGATATGTCAATACCATGTGAGTGCCGAGTAAGGGGCCATGTATATGCGAAGCACGTGATACGAGCATGAGTATGACAGGAGACTAGATACGAAAGGTAAGTAAGTAAAAGATATGAATGTTTGTATACGAGCACGAAATAGAACATGGAATGTCCCTACGGAAAGCAGGTAAGTATTATGAAGAGAATGTTGATGTCTCCCATCTTGTGTTATTTCCTATGTTACTGCTATGCTTCTCTATCACTACTGCTCATGCTTTACATACTCAGTACAATATTCATACTGACGTCCTTCTCTTTGGACGTTGTGTTCATGCCCACAGGTAGACAGGGAGGCGGTGCCGATTCACAGTAGCCATCAGCGGAGTTGCAGAAGCCCTCCTTTATTCCGGAGGTGCCATGTTGAGACATCATTTTGTGTACATGTATTTTGGGCACGGCGGGGTCCTGTCCCGTCCATATATCTAGTATTCCAGTAGAGGCTCGTAGATACGTATGTGTGGGTAGTATGGTCCCATAGTCATTGTGTAAATGAAAGCCTATGTATATTATTATTATTTTGATAGCCCAAAGGGCCTACGTTATATAAGTAAATATGTTCTATATGAAAGTCGTTTTCTATTATTATAAACGACAAGAGAAATGAATAAAGACAGGTTAAGCAGTAGAATGAGGGGTGCTCGGTGGTCAGCCTCGAGTACCCGTCGCGGCCCGTAGGTCGGGTCGTGACAAAGGGGTTGTGCAGAAGTGATGTTTTCCGAAAGATACAGAGGTAGCGTAAGATTCCTCGTGCACAGAATGAAAGATAGACATAGACTAAAGGGAGTACCCAAGATAGACGTAATAAATGGAGTATGAGTGTAAAATAAAAGGGAAATATATAGCTGCGGACTTAAAGGTGCAGTACTACGACAAGGTGATAAGATAGGGCTATCATTAAAATGAATTTGATATGATTTTGAGTAAGCTAGAAGTCGGTACTGAGCATACAACAAGGGCATAAGGCATAAAGAAGTACTGCGTGTACACGACTTCACCTCGGAAATAGTGGAATCCTTAAAGGACAAGGGCTGTAGGCTTGAAAAAAAAATGACGTATTGAAAATTTATTAAAGGAAACAGATGATATAGGTTAGGATAAAGATAATCTTATAAGAGGACTTTGGACACTTATCATCAGGATATAGGTGCTACCTAATTGAGATTGGAACGACTATAAGTACTAGTTAATTACTGATTGGAGTAAGTGGAATGTGGCCTTGGATAAGTTGCTACATTGGTCGCATTACTCGAGTACAGATTATCAGATGAGATTTTGTACTATATATAGAAAGGTTCTCATCGCTTCATGATTTTGTTAAGGTTTCGTACGTGGATAATCAAAGTTACATATTATAAAGAAAAGACTTGGATATGGTACAGTATACCAAGTGAATTGGGAAAAAGGATCAGATGAATTTGTGATTGGAAATAGGGACATAGAGTGGAATATAAACGGATAATGGTATAAGTACACCCTTAAGGGGGGAAGCGGGTGCGAGAAATGCAAGTATGAGATGGAAACAATTAACACTGTAATATATTTAATATGGATGCTTGAGCTTCAAGTGAGACCCCTTGCTGAGACAAGTTAGTAAGATCTAAAAGCCAGCAATAAGTGGACAGAAGTCAGATGGTAATTGAGACAGTGCAGAGAAATTTTTGTAAAGATCTTGAATGATATGACATTAGAAAGTGGGTGCGTATAAAAAGAAAGAATACGACAAGAGAATGGTAATGAGTAACTTAAGAGATATTGTAAAGGATAGCAATGCTATGCTGGATTAGAGGCTAAGATGTCAGCAATAGAGTTGTTCGCGGATGATATTGCGACTTATAAGTAGCAAAGGAGAAGGGATAGAGAATCTCCTACAGTAGGAAGTGAGAAATTCAAAGGGTGAGTAAAGGAATAGAAAGGAATATGACAAGACAGGCTACGAGCGAATTTTAGTACAGAGGAGATATGTAAAGCAGAATGAACCAGGAGAAGGAAAGACTATGACTAAGATTGGATATACTTTATACAAGTGGTACAAGAATAGTCATGCAACCTACGAATATTTGTATACTAAGAATGAGACCAAGTGAGTACCGATAAAAGAAGAGTAAGGATTTAGTAATAACAATGCAGTTGTGATATTTTAGGTACATTAAGGAAAGATGTAAAGATAGTTTAAGCCAAATTACCGAAATAGGATTGGTACTGAGGGCAAATAGGACATGGCCATGAATAAGCCGAAGATCTATCCCGATACCGATTGTAACGTACGAGAGGAGAATGCAAGGTAAAGCGTAAAGAGTAGTAAAACGACACTAAGGTATTTCTTGGGCTAAATTGAGCACCTTTGCATATTCTTGTAAAATTGCAACATAATGTGTGACAGGAAAGTTAAGAGCAAAATCTGAGTAAAAGGGCAACAGAAGAGTTTGAATTAAAGATAAAGAAACGACACGAGATAATATGCCTAAAGTGTTACGAGTTGAATTAAGGGAAATTGTGAAATGGTTTGAGTGAGACGATCAGAATGAGCTGGTTACTTTCTGACAGTGAATTATATGTCAAATCAAAAAATTTCTTTCATAATTATACCAGTTAATGATAGACAGAGCATAGAGCAGCTATGTAAAGTTATTATATGAGGGAACTCCAGCGCTACTTGATAGCCAACTCTAAAGATTGAGGTTAAGAGCTAAAGAGTAGAGTGACAGTTAAAGTCTTTTAAAGAAGTCGAGAAGTGATACATGAGGTCAAGATTCCGTGATATGGACTGAACAAGAGAGTAATGTAAGGTTATCAGGAAAGTGACTCACTTATATCTCTTGAAAGGATATTCCCGAGAAATTAAGGGAGCATTGCAATCGAGAGTCGTTACTAAGAAAAAAATTCAATTTCAACTATTCGAAGGGACTGTTATAGCTAGCGCATGTCAAAGGATTAAAATGGTGTCTCCAAGAAGGAGGTACACTGTGGACGATACGATCTAAGTAAAGAGTGGGAGTGGACATATAAAATAGGAGGAACCAATATGCAATGGTAAACCTACCAAATGGAAAGACAGTTCCTATTCTACAGTGTTGCAGGAAAGATAAACCCAAACTAAGAAAAACTCGACTTAAGCTTCAAGTGTAGGTAGATATAGTAAATTGCAGACAATTATGGAAGTAGCTAAGTTATGACCACTTTCTTTGGAAATTCAATACTAACTGATGTCAGGAGGACAATGGTATTAAGTTAAGCAAGGAGAGACACGGCATGATAGAAGAGTAATTGATTCGTCATAAGATCACCATAACCAGTATACTTATACAGGGCTAGTTTAACATTCGAGGACGAATGTTCTAAAGGGGGGAAGGATGTTACATTCCGTATTTTCGTACGTCGAAAAGCGTGCGAGTTAAATGATATTAGTAACGGACACGAGGTTATCCCGCAAGCTTATAGGTGGTTAAAGTGATGGTACACATGTATCGTAAGGATTAGAAATTAAATAAATCAAAGAAAATAAGTTTTGTCGAGATTCGAAATTTATTTGATGAAATACGGTCCAAGCTATACTACCCCGTATTTTTGGACTAGGAAAATTTAATCGTCCAACATGAGAAAATTTACCCGAGCCGGAGAATTCAATCATATTCAAGGATGAAAAATCGAGAACTCGGTGTACAAAGAGTTTGAGGTCCCGAAATAATTTAGGACTTAACAGGTGTGACCACGGTGATTGAGAATAATATTTTATGTGTACCAAAAGGGACTATGGACTAGTGCTATGCCACATGAATATAATAATAAGCATATGAATTATGTTAAAGGTGGTCGATATTTAAGTGAATTGAGATCAAGAAATTAATTGGAGCCGTGGGGTAATTAATATGTGGACATAGTCCATGTATTTTTTGGACAAATGGCAGCAAGTTAATCAATTGCATGGTCAAAGGACCAGCTACGTGTAACTCTCATTAAGTGACTTAAATCAAATGAATGACTATAGTATAGGCATACGTGTTAACTGTATATACTACTAGCTTTATAATGTTGCCAACATATATATTTGTAAGTTTATCTTGCTGTTTAGTCTATAATAAAAAAAAAAAGAGAGGAACAAAAACGTACAGCAACAAAGCTCCTCTATTTTTTTTTTCAAGAATGAAAAACGTACAGCAAATCTTTTCACGTAGGAGAAGAGAGCAAGCATACATTTTGGTCTTTGGGGTTCAATTGAAGGAAGAAAAACATTATTTCCATGTTATATTAATGTAGCAGCAACGTGATTTCCTTTTTAAGGAAGAAAAGTATATTGCATTTCAAGAACAATATTCGGGTTTTGCTCACCGCTTCAATCTCGTTGTTTCGCTTTGTCATGTTGCTAAATTCGGGCTTTTTTCGAAGTGAAGTAAGGTGGGAGAAGATTAATTTTTGGCATATGAGGTAATAATTCTCCTCTACTAGATATATTTAAATTCATCCCGGTATAGCTAAATTGTGACATGGGAACTACGAAATTAATTGGGAAATCGGATAAATTATTGTGGTTATCATATGGGCTGTTTGGTGGTTGTTATGAATTGTTTTGTGGACTGGAATATCGTGGGATTGGCTGTAGTTGTTGTCGTCATGTTTGTAGTTATACTATGTACATACGAAAATAAAGAAGTATACACAAGTATCGGTATAGGAATGTATATTGGGCTGTTTTGAAAAGTGATTTAAGAATGGATTTAATTCTAGTTGATATGAAATTGTTGGTATTGTTGTTGTTGGTATTTCGATTGATGTTTTGGCTGAATTGGAATCTCAAGGATTATTAAGTTTTCAGGGAATGTCGCTCAAATTTTGTTGAGTAACGTGCTAGCTTAGGCTTTGGATTTTTAGAGCGCTATAATTAATACTTGATATCAATAATGTTGTTGTAGATTGGGAAGCCCGGGATCTGATTTATGGTTAGCTAGGAGCGGATAGGGTATGTAAAGTCTATCCCTTCTTTCTTTTGGCATGCCCTAGATGTAACTAAGATACGATATGAGCTTTGGGGTAATTCTATTCATAAGTTCCGAGCATGTTTTATGATTCTTATTCACTTCTTGATATTGGAATTCTTAAAATAGTGGGAGCTCACACTCTCGAGCTTTCTATATGATCGGGTAGTAAATGATACATGAAAGTTCCTATTCCCTCGAAAACCCTATAATGATTAATGACCATAACTTTTATAAGTCAGTTCTCGTATTGATTTGATATATGTCTATGATCCCTGAGGCGTTATTTGATATAGTTCATAATGACATTCCAAGAGTACTAAATATGACTATCGTCCTAATACTCGAGTGTTGATTAGTCTACTTATCTATTGAGTCTCAAATGATGATTTAAATACATATGATTACTCACTACTCTGCTAGTGCATACTGTTATTACATCTTTCACCGAGTCCCGGACCGGGTATGTTATCGTGCACAGTTTCACTGCATTGTTCACCGCGCCCCTCACTAGAGGGCCGGGTACGGTATATATATATATATGATGATATGATGATGGCGCCGAGCCCCATGATGGGCCGAGTATATATGACAGATTCACCGAGTCCATAATGCGCCGGATATGATATATGATATAGACATGCATGATTTTATTTCATAAGACACAGGTACAGTGATTCCTTGATTATCATACTTGCCTCCTGGATTCTCTACTTCAGTGATGACCTTTCTTATTGTATTTCATGCTTTATATACTCAGTACATATCTCGTACTGACCCCCTTTCTTCGGGGGGCCGCGTTTCATGACCGCAGGTACAAATACTCGATTTGGTGATCCTCCAGCTTAGGACTTCTATTCAGCGGTCTTGGAGTGCTCCGTTGTTCCGGAGCCTAGACCTTTGGCACAGATCTTTTGATATATTTATAGGTTTATCCAGGGGTACGGCGGGGACCTGTCCCGTCATATGTCATCGTTGATACTCTTAGAGGTCTGTAGACATATGTGTGTTTGTATATAAATGTTGTTCAGCTGTATTAGCGTGACTCACATTCTGGGACATTCCCATTCATAGTGGCAGCCTTGTCGGCTTGCATATATGCATATTTTGGGATGTTGTATGTAGTGGCAGCCTTGTCGGTTTGCATATGTATAGTTAGGACGTTCCCATACGTTATGACAGCCTTGTCGGCTTGTGTACTATGTTGTCTTTTGATGGTTGTGACTCCTCAGGAGACAGGTTGCCTTGATATATATACGTGACAGTTCAGAGACGACGTCTTATCTTTTATAAGTTTCCATATTATGTTTAGTTTCGGTTGATGATGTCTAACAGATATGTATACGAGTGTCCAGCTCGGGCACTAGTCACGGTCTACGGGGTTGGGTCGTGGCACCATACCCGGCCCATTATGGGACCCGGTGAAATATATAGCGTACCCGGCCCATTATGGGACTCGGTGAAATATATAGCGTACCCGGCCCGTTATGAGACTCGGTGAAATATATAGCGTACCTGGCCCATTATGGGACTCGGTAAAATATATAGCGTACCCGGCCCATTATGGGACTCAATAAAATATATAACATACATACCCGGCCCTCTAGTGAGGTACTCGGTGAACAATGCAATGAAACTGTGCACGAATACGTACCCGGCCCTCTAGTGAGGGACTTGGTGAAGTGATACAATAACAATATGCACGAATATGTACCCGGCCCTCTAGTGAGGGACTCAGTGAAGTGAGGCCTTAACAATGTGCACGAATAGAATATTAGGAGCAATCATGTACAAACTGAATCATCATTTGAGACTCGATAGAATATTTAGAATGAACCAACACTTGAGTTGGCCCTTGGCCTCCTGCGCGTTCGCGCAGGCTATTTTCCTGGCCTGCCATCCCAGCTTGTAACGTCCATATCTCCTTACCCTAATGTCCTATTGAGGAGCGGTTTGTTATGTTGGACACTGGACTTCATGAACTTTACTCTGGGCTTTTGCTTTATCTCAAAACCCGTCATGTTCCAAAAGATATCCTTCCGATACTTCTCATACATGATCGTAAACCCCTATAACCATAAAATAGGGGCATATCACTCCAGTGTTCATAATTAAGCGGTCGACGCCTACGTAACTCAACGTACTTATGTTTCAAATTTGATAAGTGTTTTTTCGAAGATACGGGGTGTAACAAACATGACTCAAGTACCCATATTACCTCACCTCACGTCTTACGAACCTTAATCTCATGAACCTGATAGCAAAATGCCTCATTGTAATCCTTCAGTTCCCGTATTTCATTTCAAATCACTTTTATCTCTATCATCCAGTTAACGCTCAAATCCACTTGATCCTCAAAACTAATCATCCATCTAAGCCAAATGAACCACAAAACAATATCCATATTTCTCCTTAAATCCCAGTGAAACAACCAGTAACTCCTTAAGTCATTAACTCATCACATTCGCCCATAATTGAAGTCATTTCTATCAGTTGATTACTAGCTCCTCAGAAGCCTACAACCCAATCAAATTTACCGATCAAACAACGTGACCATAGCATTCACTTAATAACAGAGTAGTCTTTTAACATCAATGAGCTTATATCACGAATGACTATTAGTACCATATCCCCGAGATATCACGCTAACCACTAAGTACGACCGATACCAAACCATGCCTAATTATTCCCACAAAATTCAATACTCCATAATCACTATAACTCAGCCAACCACCTCCATCGGTACCATTTTGTCATGCCGAACCCCCCTTCCTCCTACCTTTACCTTTCACAACCGAACACGAAATTCACCCTCGCATCAATTGCAACCTTATCCTGACAACCATGTTAGATACCAATTTTTTCCTTCCCAATCTCACGAAAATTACTCATGTCTAATATTTTCTATGAAGTCTCACTTCGCTACACGCTTTTCATGAAAGTCTTCCTTCATGTCCATATTGTCAACTTCTTTTATTTATTACACGCGGTCACAATACGTTTGCCAAAATTTGATGGTCATTACCGAACTTACACTAGTTCTCACATACCGAAATCTAATACTCTACCGCTGCTAAATCGTCGACCCGCCATTGGTGCACCAGTGCCACACACACCATCATAAAGCCCTGACGAAGTTGAAATCAAACTGTTCATATCATCGAGCAACCCACAATTATTAAGCCATCAATGCACTTTGTCACTTCCGAACAACCCAACGCTGAAACATGGAGATCATGTAACCCTCTAAACTATCTTTCACATTTCTCACGAACTCCCACAGTAACGAATCTAATTGCAACTCCACACAATCAAATCCTTAGGCCATAACTAGAGACTCAACTTGATCACGTGTCCGAATCAAAATAACACATCTCGTACCATACCACAACACGTCATAGATCAAACATTCACATCAGAATTTACGGATAGATTTCCATCTTCCGAGGATAATTAAGATAAGAATGTTCAGATACCAATTGGAATTGACTAGATACCAATTTGAATAAAGTCGCGAGAGAGAATGAAAGAAGATATAGTTTCCTAGATGTCCTATAGCTTCTTGCAGATAAGTACAGAGCTCATCGTATTGATCCACAAAACTCTACTAGACATGCTCTTGTACTATAGACTTGGTAACCTAGGGCTCTGATAGCAACTTGCCACAACCCAATTTCACAAAGTCGCGCGGGCACCTACCTATCCCACCTCGGTACGCGAACCATTAACCCAACATTCACAAACACAGTATAAATAACGGAAGAAGATAAAGTAATGAATTCTGTCATATGAACATATAATAAATGAGGAAGTAAATCAAAAACCACCCCAGTATCTGGTCTGGTGATACAAGAGCATCTAATTAAAATCTATAAGTCTGAAAGTGATAATAAAACAACAATAGTCTCAATAATGTCTCAGAATAAAAAAGTAATACATAATGGAAGAAGAGTCTTTGGGTGGCGAAGCGTCCACATGCTCACCCCAACAGACGTGAATCAGCAGCCTCGAACTCTCAACCACGAGGGGTAGATGTCGATCCCACCTGCTACTTTGCATTCATAAAGGAATGCAGGAAGTGCAGATCAGTACAAACATTGCATACTGGTAAGTATCATTGGCCGACTAAGATTAGCTAACATATACCAAGACAATAAAGTAAGATAAACAAGTAAATCACCAAGGTATAAGTCAATCACGGGCCAGTAACCAAGTACAAGTCATCACCTATGTTATAGTATCTAAACACAACTGTGCAAAGTCTCAATATATGTAATCTGAATCCATCAATCACAATACATATCACGCATATAACTCTCGATTGGGCCAGGTCACAGTATATCATTACCAAATCTGTATATCACAGTACCTACCATAGGTCTAAGCCCAAATGTACCAGGTCTCGGTATATCAGCACTGAATCCGTATATCATGATTGTATCACAATAAATCACAGGAATATCGTAGGAAGCCAAATGATACAATGCAATGCAATAATGTATGAAGTGTGAATGCAATGCATATGCACTGTATATATGTACTCCGATGATGGAACATCACATCTCGGCAGCACAACTCATGGGGGACCCGCGAAGTCCATGTACCCTCACGATTCTGGCAAAGACCTCCGACATCGCTACTAGCACTCATACTTCAATTTCGGGATAAACATCGAACATCGGTCCTCACGTCACTCTCATCCAACTGAGCCCAGCTCATAACAGTGTTTCCTTGTATATCATCAATATATCAAAAGTATATCATGAACGATGAGAATGTGTGCAAGGAATGAGTGCAATATCAATAATCAAATCAATCTCAAAAAGTACCACACACGGGCCACACCAATAATATCAATAAAAAGCTACACAATAAGCCACAATAGAATCACAATCCTCGCCTTAACATCAACAAGTAAGGTGCTACAATATCATCATCAAGATATATCACTAGTCACCTATATCTAATATCTCACGTGGCAACGAGCCAACAAAACTAGAACAAGATAAGTCACAACACAACGGGGTGGCTAGCCCCCAAATCATACAACAAGGCCCAACCTAAGGCAATATCTAACCCAAATTTATACGTGAAGGTTTACATGTATTCTCCGACAATATAGTTTAAATATATACTTCGCTAATCGAAGTCTCACCATAGGGTAAACCGTAACCTACCTGAAAGGCAGAACAACAAAGTCTCCAACAATCACACCTTAGTCTTTCCTTTCCTTTGAGCCTCATGATAATGGAAGTCTAATCATATTCAAAATATGTAATTAGAAATAGGAAGAACATCAATCAAGCACTACTTCAATTCAAGACCCAAATCCTAACCTATGGAATGGGGTTTATGAACAAGAAAGTTAAAATTAGAAATCTATAGGTCCCAACATGAAATTAATATTCTAGGTGATCAATTCCCATCAATTAAAGCTAGGAGAACTAACAAATCACTTAAATTCGTGTTCTAGGCAAAATCCCCAAATTTGGGTATGAATCCTAACTTCCCAATTCAAGAATTGACCTCTAATAATGGAAGATAATAGTTAGCAGCATTAGATATGTCATATTCTATAATAACCCAACCCATTTCCATCAACATAATCAACTCAGAGGGTCTAAACTATTTTTATGAACTTTCATAAAAACCCAAGTTGACTCCTCTAGATTCGATGGATTCTAGCCTCAGATTAATGAAAGTAAATGGAAGATTCTAAGAGCAAGGCAGTTACCTTTGTGAAGAAATAGCCAAAACCTACTAAAAATCGCCTCCCAAGCCTCAAGCTATGAATATGAAATAATGATAAGAGGTTGGGGTTTTTTATCACTTTTAGGACATAGATCCAGTCATCACCGCTTCTGCGGCATCGAGACCGCTATGGTGGTCCCGCTACATGTGATTCTCAGACCGCTATGGCGGTCAACCCAGTTTCCCACTTTGCTGCTTTTGCGGCCATAGGACTGCAACAGTGGTGCCGCTATAGCGGATCTGGTTCCGCCATAGCAGTCACCAAACACCAAAATCCCGAAACCAAGTTTCACAATTCAGTCCAAAATCCCTACTATCACCCAAGACCATTTGTTCATAGACCAGATATGTAGACATACATAAAAATCTATGAACGTACTCGTGGCCTTGAAATTCCCATTGTGGTCACATTGACCGAGTCAATCCCTGATATCTCAAAACTAACTCCCCAACCCAAGTCCCAAAATGCACCTGAGTGCATTTGAAACCGAATCGGATATGCACACAAAGTTCTAAAAGACCATCCGGACCACTCGGAATCGATGAATTTTTTAAAAAGGCCCATTTACCCAAAAGTTAACTTTGAGTCATCCATTTTTTTGCTTTAAGTCAAAATTTCCCCAAAACATACCCAAATCATCTCCGATGACCTCGGGAAGCATGGCAACGTTCCTCGCGGGTCAATATATTAACTAATAAAGCTCGAAAATGGATCAAAAGGGTCGAAAATGCAATAACGACCAAACGTGTAGTTACACAACCGAAGGGCTTGAGGGATGTGACTGGAAGGGCTTCCACCTCATTCAAAAAAGTGATTGTTAAGGAAGGCAGGTCAGTCCCGTTACGCCTTGGACGTTTCACGTTGTTGTCGGTGATTAGAATAACGCAAGTTAAGGTGTACACGAAATCCCTGCAAAGATAAGGAGATATTTAATAATTCTAATTAAGATCCCGAAGACATTTGAGGCAAGGGAGGAAAGTTCATCAAAATGAAACTTCACTGCTGTCACGACCCAAATCGGTGGGCCATGACTAGTGCCCGAGTTGGACACTCGTATACGAACCTGTTAGATATAATCAGACTGATGCTAAGGACAATGTGGAAATCTGTAAAAGCATGTTGTAGAATCATAATGCCTTATATCATAATGAACCTGTCTCCTGAGGAGCCACAGCTAACCAAAACATAACAAATATGCAAGCCGACAAGGCTGCCACTATACACGGGGACATCCAAGGCGAACTACATCGATATGCTGACCAAACCGTATATACACAACCCACATATGTCTACAGCACTTAAGAGTATAACAAAGCCATGTCAAAGGACC
>NW_026716553.1:0-17922 GCF_029784015.1 Lycium ferocissimum
TTAATGTTTATTTTGGGAAAAAAAAAAAAAGAGCCTTGTTCATACGACTTGCTAAAAGGTACGGGTGAAACGGTAGATAAGGGGTGCTCGGTACAGAGTATCGGGTACTCGTCACGGCCACAGTTGGGTCGTGACACTGCATATATGCTAATTCTTTTAAGGTGGACGGTACTTATGAATGTTCCCATAATGGAATCGGGGGCTCACGACCTTATGTCGCCGATAAAGTATAGTTGTTTTCGAGGTTTCTATGCGGCAGTAAGATTAGTACATGATGATGATATTACACGCGCTTTGTATGACAAAGACGGTGGAACATAATTAAAGCGAGGTAGCATATACACTATGTCTAGATGGCATGGGCAGACACCACTAGTGGGCGGTATGATATGGTTACCCCGGACGCGGGAGGCTTGGACGCAGGCTAATGATGATATTTGTTATATCCAGTGTTTTTCGCCTATTCGGAAATTTTGAAATAATTGTGACTTGTATGTCATGAGTCAATATCTTGATCTTAATTAATATATCTATGTTGTTCATGGAGACATATTGGCGCAAAGACATCGGAGAAGGCCAAGGGCAAAATTGGAATTTCGGAAATTAGTTTCGTAAATTGTGAAATATGAACCAAGCAAATTGGGCTAAAAAAAAAAAACATGAAAACAAGGCCCAAAAGAAGTGAGGTGGCCGGCCATATCAAGGCCCAAATCCATGGGATTTAATTAATTTTCCATGTGACTAATATGTGGATTAATAGAAGTTTCAGAGAGAAATATAGAAAGAAGAGCAAGAAAAATAAAGGAGAAGGAAGAACAAGCTTAACCATTCGGCTAGGAGGAGAAAAAGAGAGACTAAGATTAAGCCAAGAGAAAAATTGTTTCTTCGTACAAACCTACTAATTCAAGGGTGCTTATTAACGTGGGAAGTGTTATTTGTAGCGATAGATTATTCGTTTTCATCGTTCACCAACTTGAGCAAGTTGTAAAGTTGAAGAAAGAAAGGTAAGTTTCAATCTTGTTTTATGTGTTATGCATGGTCTATATGTGTTGTAGTATATTACAAAGGAAGAAAATCATGATAGAAATTTAGTTGGAGTGGTAGTGTATATGGGTATTGGCCGTGTGTGTATGTGTTGTGTTGTAGACAATGAATTAATGTTAATTAGCTTGTTTTGAATGTTGTGGTGTGAAGAAGAGAATGGAAAATCATTTTTGTGTGTGGAAGTGGGGACATTTGAATGGCCTTTACTTTAATGTGGTTGCGATTGAACAAATCGTCGTTAGCGTTTTAGTTGTCGTCGTTATGGATTTTATGAGAAAAAAAATGCAAGTATGATGACTCAAAATAATGTTAGGTTGGTTATGAGGTGATTTGGAAGCTTATGTGAATTCTATGTAATTTTTTGCATTTATGAATATTGCATTGTTAGTGTGTGGCTTAATGGTATAAATCATGAATTTGGAAGATAAGAAGGTGTTTGGTGTTGTTCTCGGGCTTAGGGACAATTTCGGGTAAGATGGAACAATATTTGGGTTGTCGGAAATATTGTATGGATTGCTTAAGTGATCTTGTATATGGCTTGAATAAGTTTGGATTGGTAATCGAATATGTAACGTTGATATTAGTTTGATCGTAAGTAGTTGAAAAGAGAATATTATGAATCTTGTTGAAGTTATGTAAAAAAGAGCGATTAATGTTAGAATGTATTTGAATTGATCATTGATGTTGTAGCTTGGTTGTTGGGTTGGTTGTTGTTGAATTTAGCCGAGTTGAAATCTCGGGGTTGGTGTATTTACAAGAAATCTTCCGAAATTCCGGTAGAATTTAATATCCGTTTGAAACGGAATGCCTAAAAGGCTTATGGCTAATATCAATATGTTTGGCGTTATGTAGATCTTGGAGCTTCCGGGAGTTAAGACGTGGCTTAGCTTGCGAGCGGACAAGGTATGTAAGGCATCGCTTCTCTTCTTTGGCATGTCTAGTGCTATTAGGCTATGACCGCGTCTCGGGGTTATTCCGTTCTTAAATCCGAGCCTAGATACGTACTTGTTGACTCTAAAGATACATTCTTTAATGTGTTCAATGTAAGGTTCTTAAGCTTTCAAATAAATGAGTTTCAAGGACTTATGGAAATTTTGACTACAAAATGGGGTCCCGGAGCTTGAAACGTCCGTAACTTTTGCATACGAGCTCGGAACGCCCCAAAACATAATATGGAAGTTCATTAAGCCTAACTCTCCCCTAACTCTCGTAGTCGGGCTCGGATGGGGTCGGCACCCGTCCGTGGGGCCCGCAGCTCTTTATGATTTCCCCAATGACCTTTAAGAAAAATTTAGTACTATTTTACCTTGACTTCCGAGCATGGATTCCTTACTTATTTAGTAAGTTTAGAATCATGATTTGTGTGCCTTTTAAATACGGATGGTTGCGTATACGACTCCGATATGTAATTGTGATTTCCAAAGCTAGTTTGATATGTCCCAGGCAGGCGTTTAAAAGAGAATTTGATTGGACTATAGCACTAATTTGTAAATAATGATTTGTTACGAATAATTTGCTAAATTTTTGGTAAATGTTCATGTTACGTATGACTTATGAATTTGGTACATTGTATATGGTTCCTACGATTCGCACTCGTGCATATTATTGTTACTTCCTTCGCCGAGACCGGGCCGGCTATGTTCGTCGCGCAATTTGAAGTATGATGAGATTAGAAGTATGATGAGCGTACGAAATATGATCCGATTCGGATATCTTGTATGACATGATGTATGATGGGTTACGATATGGATTACGACATATGATATGATTCCGAGTTGTGACATGATACGGAGGAGATGTTCGGAGAATATACAAAACCAGTATGATGAGTTGTGGCGCCCAAGCGGGAGGGCGACCACGTTCGTCCTTGGGTCTACCATGGACCATATATGACATATGTTTTTGATATTCATGATTTATGTTTGTAAAATAAGCATCTTGAATTCGATCATTATGTTTATTTTCCGAATTTCATATATGACTTAGGTAAGATATATGCATATAATGTATGTGTGATGTTATGATGATACGATTAAGATATGGTTTGGCTATTGACGTATGTTTATGCAGGGTAAACGATTAAAAAGGATAATTATGATTTTTTCCAGCTTCTGTACTTATTTCCTTAACCCCTATTCAGTTTTGATTCCGTTTACGTATTTCTGCTTTACATACTCGGTACATAGTCATCTTGACCCGCTTTCTTCGGGGGTGCGTTTTCGTACTTGCGCGGTACGGTACCGTTTGAGTGAGCCGCCGGCCTAGAGTCCTGATCATTATCTTGAAGAGCTCCTTATCCGAGCCAGTTTTTGGTACAGCCTGTTATATTCGTGTATATTTGTTCGGGGTACGGCGGGGCCACTGTCCCGTCATATGACTTTGTTACTACGTGTAGGCACATGTAGACATGTACGTGGGTGTGGCTATATCTGTACGACTTTATGCACGTATTGTATGTTTGGGGCGGTTTATTCGCGCGGCCGGCCTTGTCGGCTCGCCTATATATGTCATGGATATGTTGGCCACAGTGTGGCCTTTGTTGTTGGTATTTTCGTGTGCGGGAAAATTTTGGTTAGTAAGAAAAACGAGAGGAAACTACGGCCAATTTTTTTCTAAATGCGAGTTACTAATTTTGGCTTTTTGGGTACGTACGGGTGCCCGATTCGGGCGCTAGTCACGCCTACGGGGTTGGGTCGTGACAATAACACCGTGCCTATATGGTCGGGCGACTTACACACACACACGCACATATATATATATATATATATATATATATATATATATATATATATATATATATATATATATATATATGATATGATGATGATGTTTATGAAGTAAGTCGGCGTACATTATTTCTATTAAAATGGACGATCGATTACATAAATTGTTCTTCATTTGGTATCCCCCTGTTTCATTAATGTATTGTTATTGTTTATGCCTTACATACTCAATACAATATTCGTACTGACGTCCTTTTCTTTGGACGCTGTGTTCATGCCCACAGGTAGACAGGGAGGCGATCCAGATTCATAGGAGGTATCAGCAGACTTTGAGAGCACTCTATTGTTCCGGAGGTGCCATTGCTTATCATTTTTGTGTACATATATTCTGGGCACGACGGGATCCTGTCCCGTCCATATGTCTAGTACTCTAGTAGAGGCTCGTAGATACGTATGTGTGGGTAGTATGGTCTCACGATGTCCTTATGGTATGTATATTATTTTGATAGCCGAAGGGCTTATGTATATAAAGGTAAATATGTTTCAAAATTGAAAATGGTCTTCCTATGATTATGAGTATGAGAATGAAAAATGAATGCAGGATGAGTACGATGAGTAATAGCCTCGGTGGTTAACTCTGGGTACCCGTCATGGCCCCTAGTCGGGTCGTGACAAAACCCATAAAAACCCTCTTTGATTCTAGTTATTACAAGGTTGGAATCATGTTTAGAAGATCATAATGGATAGATATAAGTTTAGGACACCTACCCTAGGAAGAAAATGGCTCTCTAGACCTTCAAGTTGCCTCCAAGAGTGCTTACACGAGTTTAGAATTTATGGGAAATGTCTAAGGGTCTTAGAAAGTTTTTAAATAGAAAATCTGGCCTGTCGCTCCAACAGTTCGGCCAGCGCTGCCGCGCGATCGCTCTAGTTGCTCAGCCACCACTTCAGCGTGACCGCTCCAACTACTCAGCCAGTGCTGCAGCGCGACTGCTCTAGAGGTTCGGCCAACCTTTCGGCCCCTCTTTTGCATGCCCGTCGTGCGCGCACCAGCCACCAGATTTTTCTAGTGTCTTCCAAACTTGAAATCGACCCTCAGAACCATCCCAAAACCTCCCGAAAATAAACCAAATATGCAGATATACATAAAAACGTGCTACAAAAGCCTTCGTAGCCTCAAAATTCCCATCAAAGGTCTTGTTGACCAAGTAAACTCCCGATACCTCAAAACTAACTTTCCAACCCAGGTCCCAACATGCACCAAAGTGCATTGGGAAATGAAACGAATATGCACACAAGTTCTAAACGACCATCCGGACTACTTGAAATTGAAAAAATTTCGAAAAAGGTCCATTTACTCAAAAGTTAATTTTGAGTCAACTCATTTTCGCTTAAAGCCTAACTTTTCTAGAAAACATTCTAAAGCCCACCACGATGCCTATGAATTCATGCCAACTATCTCCTCGGGTCAAAATAGTTCTAACGAGGCTCAGGAACGGGTCAGTGAGGGCAAAAATGAAATAATCACGGCAACGACAAAACGGGTCGTTACATTTCGTATGAGTTAATGGTGGGAATTGAGAAGATGAGGTTATTGCCAAACGCTGGACAATCGTCCGAGAGGGCTAGCCTATGGAGCAACCATGTGATGGCTACGGTAGGGTTAGGGTTTGCATTAAAAATTAGGAGAGAGAAAAGAGTGCTTTTCCAGTTTTTCTAGAAGAAGTTTGACTTGGCGCTTAAAAAAGGAATTACATTCATAACATAGAAGTGAAAATATTTTAGGAAAATCAAATTCAATTGGTAATTCAGACCTTTTAATATGGAATCGGTTAATTAAAAAAAATGGGACTATTTTTCGGGATAATTAATCTGAGTATCCATTGAGGCAGCTACTTTGCAAATTTTAACCAAACTATACCCACTTTACCTGAGAGATTCGAACTCTCACGGGGAAACCCCATGTACTTAGCAGGCACACACCTTAACCACTCAGCCAAAGCGACGCATGTTATACCCACTTTACCTGGTTTGGCCCAAATTGGCTATATTTTTAGTAATTAAGAGAACTAATTTCCAATTAACCGTTCTCTTTCAAAATATCTGGTCTTGTCTTGCTTCTCTCATCTTTGTTCTTCTAGTTCTATGTTCTTCATCCATCGATCTTTGATTTTCTTCTTCAATCTATGTAATGGTTCTCTCTTAAATCAATTTTCACACAACAATCTTAGTTTTCTTGCACTATACTAGAAGATCCGAAGAGATGACAAGAACAAAGCAAACAAAACAAAAATCTACATGAGGAAAGCCACCAAGGAAGAAATTGGGCACCAAAGCTGTAAGGAAATCACTCCGCAATGTGAGTGAAGAAGGCTCACCATTTTATCCCTGGAACAATGGCTCTTCGTCAGATCCATAAATACCATAAGAGTGCTGAACTTTTGATACGAAAGGATTGGTCAGAGAAATTGCGCAGTATTTTAAAATGGATACGAGATTTCAGAGCAGTGCTGTGGCTTACTTGGTGGTGTATAAACTGAGATATGGTGGTGTTTAAGAGGAATTTTAGAGACCCCAAGGGAATACATTGTTTATACATACTTATACAATATTTGTAAATTGTTATACAAAGCATATACATTATTTACACATTATATATAGAGTATAAGTGTCACGACCCAACCGGAGGGCCGCGACGAGCACCCGGTGTTGTCCCACCCGGGCACCCCTTAACATACTTTCACATCATATATAGGTGAGCCACATACTAAATCATTCTTTTCATTCATCATCATTCTAGCCTTGACGGGAAACACACATCTATATCGTCATTAACACTATGCCCATACAAATGTACATAAGCCGACAAGGCTATCAAACAATATCCCAAAATATAGGCCGACAAGGCCGAACATATCTAACTATGTACACAATATCTACGAGCCTCTAAGAAGGGTACACCATATCATAACATATGGGCGGGACAGGACCCCGCCGTGCCCATAAATATGTACACAAAAGAATCTATACCAAAAGCTGCAGCTCCGAATGAAATGGAGCTCGCTATGTAGTCCCCGAGAAAATACGGCTATGGATCAAGTTTGTCTCCCTAGCCACCTGCGGGCATGACGCAGCGCCCACAAACAAAAGGATGTCAGTACAAAGAATGTACTCAGTATGTAAAGCATGATCAATATCAAATTGGAAGCATAATGGATAACATATGAAATAACATCAGATGGGGATAATAGCATCATCATCATAGCACTTACCTGCTTTCCATAGGGACGTTCCATTTCTATTGCGTGTTCGCGTACTTACATTCATATCCGTACTCATTTACCTTTCGTGTCCATTTTCGTATTCGTATTCATATTTACTTTCATACTCATGCCAATATCATATACATTGTATATACATAGCCCTTACTTGGCACTTACATGGTCTTAACATATTCGTACTCATATTGATGTAATATACATAGCATAATCGTACTCGTATAGATGTCATATACATAGCTTATTCGTACTCATATAGATGTCATATACATAGCTTATTCGTACTCATATAGATGTCATATACATAGCATTTATATAGCATACCCGACCACGAAGGTTCGGTGTTTCACGTACCTGGCCCTACCAAGGCTCAGGGTTATTCGTACCCAACTGCAGTGGTGCGCGTGCCATTATATATATATGTATACATATTTATTATATTCTACCCAGCCATATAAGCTCGGTGTTCACAATAGCCTCTCATGGGCACAGATACATATAAGCTCATATCTATCCTTAGCATTTTTACTATCGTCATTCATTACCTTCTATCCTTGGAGTATTACTCGTCGTATAAGGAACTTAGTACAATCATATCATTTGAACATCATTAGCTTAATAGCTTCTAGAGCTAGGATCATTAGAGAGTATCATGAACTCGTAGGAAGATAAACATTTGGCCAAAGAACCATGCCTTATGAAAGAAGGGTTAGCCTTACATACCTTTTCGTGCAACTATTCTATCACTCGTACGATCTTCTTCAAGGCTCACGTTCTACCTTCATTGAAGTTATACTAATTATTAGAGAATGGATAGCTTAGTATTCATGACTAATTCTAGAGAAAATCGGACAGCATCCCCTTTATTTATACAACTTCCTCCATATCATATATCAACTCCCAAACATTAATAATAACATTCAAAATATCATCACAATGGCCTTTAGTCAACTACATTACTCTTTCTTCACAATTCACTTCAATACATCTATATTCATAGTCATATCTTGACAATACGCTCATTCACATAAAATGTCGATTTCCATACTTTCAATATCACTTATAACATGATCATATTCATAATGTATCAAGAATCATAACTCATTCCAACATCTATTCAAAAGTGGCATTATTGAACATTCATGACCCATTTCTTATATTCTTTTGCAATCCAAGTGTTTCAACTTCCAAATACTTTAAACAACATGGGAACATCATAAAACTTACCTTAGAAGGTGTAGTAATGGACCTCGGGTGCAAATACCTCACTTGAGCAAAACCTTAGTTTTTCCTTCACTTGGATTCATGCCTTGGATGAACTTTAATGGATTTCTTATACTTAATTCACTTGGTTTGATGAAGTTGAACACTAATTCTCTTGAAAACTTGTGGGAGAAATTTGGAGATATGTTTTAGAGAGAAGGGGAGTGAGAGATGAAATGAAATGAAATAAAACTTGAATCCTCATTAAATACACAAATCTGTCCCGACCAGAATGTACGGACCAACATATGGTCCAATAATTTTCACGGGCCGTATATCTGGGCCGTATATTTGGTCCAGTGAGGTATGCCATTCTGGGCTAAACCTACGGCTAGACATACGGTCCGTATATCTTATACGGCCAGTATGTCTGGCCGTATAATGCCCAGTGGTTCCGATCTTGTTCTCGTCGACTCGTTTGATCTCCAATCCTTATGGAACCTTCTTGGCACTTGTCTAACACCTCAATACCAATCTAAGGGACGTTATAACTCTTCTTCATAATATCCTTAAGTCACCATTAACTCGTTACTCATAAATTCTTTCCGATACTTATCGTAAGCTTTGCCTTCCCTTGGCAACCTTTCTCGTCTAACATCGAATATATTTGAAATCTTACTTAAGGTCATCAAATGCTACTTCTTACTTATCGAGACATCATATTTTTTGCTCTTCATTAGCCTATTTACTGTGCATCAACGGAAATTTTTTGAGGTGTAACATTCTTCCCCCCTTAAGAACATTCGTCCTCGAATGTTAAGCACTCGGGAATTCTACAAAAATTTCGCCAGAGTTTCCCCTATAATATGGCACTACCATCCTATCACAACAACCCATAATATTGATGCCTCACAGGGCCACAACATAATAGCAATATAATTTGGCCACACACAACCCAAATGCATAAAAGGAAAACATACATACCTTATGATCTTGACGTCTCATCTTGGCCCTCTTCCGGGGGCTAGAATAGGTGCGGATATTTGGATTTCATGATTTCTTCCGCTTCCCATGTCATCTCTTCTCGATTATTATTTCTCCACAAAATCTTAACTGAGGCCACTTCTTTGTTTCTAAGCCTCCGTACTTGCCTATCTAATATGGCAATGGGTATTTCATCATAGGTTAACCTTTCTGTCACCTGAACATCATTTACTGGGATGATCCTAGTAGGATCTCTAATACATTTACGAAGCATCGAGACATGAAAAACTGGATGGACTGACTCCAAATCAGGAGGTAGATCTAATTCGTAAGCTACTTTGCCTACTTTGCGCGCAACTTCATAAGGCCCAATATACCGGGGACTAAGTTTCCCTTTTTTGCCAAATCTCATAACGCCCTTCATTGGCGACACTTTCAAGAATACCCAATCTTTAACTTGGAACTCTAGGTCCCTTCGACGATTATCCGCATAGGACTTTTGACGACTTTGGGCTGCTAACAATCGATCTCGTATGAGCTTGACTTTCTATATGGCTCGTTGGACCAAATGCGGCCCTATCAATTTAGCCTCTCCTGTTTCAAACCACCCAATTGGGGATCTACACTTTCACCCATATAAAGCTTCATACGGTGCCATTTGAATGCTAGAATGATTAGCTATTATTGTAAGCAAATTCAACGAGTGGCAAATGATCATCCCAATTTCCTCCAAAATCTATCATACATGCTCGTAACATATCCTCAAGGGTCTGAATGGTACGTTCAGCTTGTCTATCAGTCTGTGGATGAAATGTCGTGCTAAGGCTCACTTGATTCCCCAAACCCTCTTGGAAGGACTTCCAGAAATTTGCTGTAAACTGAGTACCTCTGTCTGAGATAATAGATACTGGAACACCATGAAGTCGCACTATCTCTTTAACATAGAGCTTTGCATAATCTTCTGCTACATACGTCGTTCTGACTGGCAAGAAATGAGCTGACTTAGTGAGTCTATCCACAATCACCCATATGGAATCATACTTGCGTCGAGAATGGGGTAAACCTATAATGAAGTCCATGTTAATCACTTCCCATTTCCAGGTTGGGATTTCTATAGCTTGCAACAATCCGCCCGGCTTTTGGTGTTCGATTTTTACCTGTTGACAATTGGGACATTGAGCTACAAATTCTTCTACATCTTTCTTCATCCCATTTCACCAATACATGGATTTAAGATCACTATACATTTTCGTTGCTCCAGGGTGGATAGAATAACGGGAACAATGAGCTTCTCTCAATATTTGGTGGCGTAGACCTGCCACATTCGGAACACACAATCTGCCTCGGCATCGGAGAACTCCGTCTCCTGAAATCTCAAATGATGATCCCTCCTTCCGAGGGAGTGTATCTCTGTACTGCACTAGCATGGGATCTTCGTATTATCGCTCTTTCACTTCCACTACTACCGACGAAACTGCTGAATTCTGAATGGTAGTTCCCCTGCTGCCCGAGTTCACTACTCGAACTCCTAAGGCCGCCCAACCGCCGGAGCTCACGAGTCATTTCTCTTTTCTCTGATTGTACATCGCATAAACTTTCCATAGATCTGCGACTAAGAGCGTCAGCTACAACATTTGCCTTTTCGGGGTGATATAAAATGTCAACATCATAATCTTTTAGCAATTCCAACCATCGCCGTTGCTGCAAATTCAATTCTTTCTGATTGAAGATATACTGAAGGCTCTTGTGATTCGTATAAATATCTACATGGACACCATATAAATAATGTCTCCATATCTTTAATGCATGAATCACCGACCAATTCAAGATCGTGGGTTGGATAATTCTTTTCATGTTTTCGTAATCGCTTGAAGATACGCAATCACCTTGCCATGTTGCATCAATACACATGACCCCAGCCCAATGCCTGAAGCATCGCAATAAACAACATAACCTTCCAACCTCCGGGAAGTGTCGGGACCGGTGCAGCAGGTCAATCTATCTTTTAGCTCTTGGAAACTATGTTCACAAGCATCTGTCCATTGAAACTTTAGCTGATTTCTGGTTCAGCTTAGTAAGTGGTGCAGAAATAGAAGAAAAACCTTCTACAAATCTCCTATAATATCCTGCTAAGTCCAGAAGGCTACATACCTCCATAGGATTTGTGGGCCTTGGCCAAGTCTTCACGGCCTCAATCTCTTGGCTATCTACCCGAATTCCATCAACTGAAATGATGTGCCCAAGAAATGTCACTGAGTTCAACCAGAACTCGCACTTAGAAAATTTTGCAAACAACTCTCGAGTTTGAAGAACTCTGAGGAGAGTATGCAAATGATTCGCATGTTCTGTCTCGGATCTAGAATACACCAAAATGTTATCGATGAACACAATCACAAACAAATCTAGAAAGGGCCTGAACACATTATTCATTAAGTCCATAAACACTGCCGGTGCATTAGTTAGCCCAAAGGACATAACCCAAAACTCAAAATGGCCATATCTTGTTCTGAAGCATCCGGTGGAGGAGCCGGAGGTGCTGGAGCTGGCGCTGAGGCTCCCTCACGCTCCTCTAATATAGGACGCGATCGGAAGACCGAGATTGAGCCGCGCTTCGGGACTCACTTTCTTCTACTACCGGTGGCGGTGCTCTTTCGGCCCACACCTTTCGCCACCGTCTTGCCCTTTTGGGTCGCCGAAGCCTTTCTTTACAGGCATTTCTGAAATACACAACACATCGTTAAGAGACAAGAAGTTCTTACATCATAGCTCTATCGCACAATTTCTTATGAGGAAAGAAGGTCATTTATTCCTAAAATGTCCGCAACTTCTTGTTTATAAGTGTGGCGCGCAACACACCCATAACCAAGACTCTACTAGACACGGCTCGTAGACACACCCCTAGGACCGAACTCGCTCGATCCCACTTTTGTCACGACCCAACCGGGAGGGCCGCGACAGAGTTAACACTTCTACATCATATATAGGTGAGCCACATACTAAATCATGCTTTTCATTCATCATCATTCTAGCCTCGACGGCAACACACATCTATATCGTCATTAACACTATGCCCGTACAAATGTACTTTCACAAAAAATATCATATATAGGTGAGCCACATACTAAATCAATGCTTTGGTACACCATATCATCATCATTCTATGTACATAAAAGAATCTATACCGACGACTCCGCAACACACATCTATATCGTCATGTAAACACGATCAATATCAAATTGAAGTATAATGGATAACATATGACATAACATCGGATGGGAGAAATATCATCATCATCATAGCATTTAAGCCGACAAGGCGTATCAAAATATCCGTACTCATTTACCTTTCGTGTCCATTTTCGTATTCGTATTATTTCCTTTCATACTCAGCCAATATCATATACATTATATATACATAGCCCTTACTTGGTACTTACATGGTCTTAACATATTCGTAACCATGTACACAATAGCTTATTCATACTCATATAGATGTCATATACATAGCTTATTCGTACTCATATAGACGTCATATACATAGCATTTATATAGCATACCCCGACCCACGAAGGTACACCATATCATAGCTCGGGGTTATTCATACCCACCCATAGGTGCGCGCGCCGTTATATATATATGTATACATATTCATTATATTCTACCCGCCCATATAAACTCGGTGGCGGAGATACATATAAGCTCATTTCTATCCTTATTTCTTTTACTATCGTCATTCATTACCTTCCGCCGTATTGCCCATAAGGAAATACAATGTATCATTTGAACATCATTAGAATAGCTATAGAGTATCATGAACTATGAAGATAAACAAAAGAACCATGCCCGAATGAATACCTTTTCGTGTAACTATTCTATCACTCGTACGACAAGTAGTTCTACCTTCATTGAAGTTATACTAATCGAGAATGGATAGCTTAGCATTCATGACTAATTCTAGAGAAAATCGAATGATACATCCCCTTTATTTATAAAACTTCCTCCATATCATATATCAACTCCAAAACATTAATAATAACATTCAAAATATCATCACAATGGCCTTTAGTCAACTACATTACTCTTTCTTCACAATTCACTTCAATACATCCATATTCATAGTCATATCTTGACAATACGCTCATTCACATAAAATGTCGATTTCCATACTTTCAATATCACTTATAACATGATCATATTCATAATGTATCAAGAATCATAACTCATTCCAACATCTATTCAAAAGTGGCATTATTGCACATTCATGACCCATTTCTTATATTCTTTTGCAATCCAAGTGTTTCAACTTTCAAATACTTTAAACAAATACGGGAACATCATAAAACTTACCTTAGAAGGTGTAGTGAATGGACCTCGGGTGCAAATACTTCACTTGAGCAAAATCCTAGTTTTTCCTTCACTTGGATTCTTGCCTTGGATGAACTTTAATGGGTTTCTTATCTTTGATTCACCTGGTTTGATGAAGTTGAACACTAATTCTCTTGAAAACTTGTGGGAAAAATGTGGAGAGATGTTTTAGAGAGAAGGGAAGTGAGAGATGAAATGAAATGAAATAAAACTTGAATCCTCGTTAAATACACAAATGTTCCACGACGTATTTTCGACCAACATACGGTGCGTATAATTTTCACGGGCCGTGTCATGCAGGCCGTATATTTGGTCAGGAGGTATGCCATTTCGGGGAACCTACGGCTGGACATAAGGTCCGTATATTTTATACGACGCCATGTCCGGTCGTATAATTAACGATGGGTTCCGATCTTGTTCTCGTCGACTCGTTTGATCTCCAATCTTATGGAACCTTCTTGGCACTTGTCTAACACCTCAATACCAATCTGAGTGACGTTATAACCTTCTTCATAATATCCTTAAGTCACCATTAACTCGTTACTCATAAATTCTTCTCGATACTTATCGTAAGCTTCTGGCTTTCCTCGGGTAACCTTTCTTTTTCGTCTAACATCGAATATCTTTGAAATATTACTTAAGGTCATCAAATGCTATTCTTACTTATCGAGACATCATATACTTCGTGCTCTTCATTAGCCTATTTACTGTGCATCAACGAAAATTTTTTCGAGGTGTAACAATAAGACTGTATATGTAATGTATAATAGTGTATATAGATGTATATGTAAAGTTACAAAAGAAGTTGATCAACTTATATATAGTTATACATTATTGGTAGTTGGTTCATGTGTTTATACATGATTATCCAAAGCATATACATTATATATATGCAGAGTATATGTAATGTTTATATAAAGCTATACAAAACAACTATATTATCTATACACCGATGGTATAGTGGGCTACATCTGCTACAAACTGGATGCGTGAGCCTTATATATACATTATCTATACACTGATGATACTGATGGCTACATCGACTGCAAACTAATTGTGTGGGTTGGATATATGGGTTATTTCCCCCTATTTTTTTGAGCTGCTATATGGGTTTTAGTGGGAGAATGACATGTATATACATAAGAGTAGAGTATATGTTAGCTTTGCATGACCTAAGTGTCTGTCCCAATGTGTACCAACTTTTCTCCTATGGACAGAACATGTTACCTACCCTGTTCAATACATGTGTTTGCAGAATAAAAATAAACAGGAAGGTAAAGGACACAGGATTTTTACATAGAAACCACCCAGCTCAAAGGTGATAAAAATCACGACCTACAGACCTGTAGGATTTACCTCAAGCTTTACTACAACTGAGCCAACTGCAAATTAATTTACAATCAGCAACCTAATTCCTACAATAGCCTTGCTACCCAAACTCTGACTAGCAAGCTATCTTCAAGTTTATCTTCAAGCTAGACTCTAACTTAAAGTTACAATGCTTGTATCTACTTTAATGCTTCTAACTAAGCTGACAAAGATACAACTTGATAGCACAAACCTAATACAACATTCTAGGCCTAAGAACTGGAAAACATTATTCAGTAGAACAGTTCCTTCAATCCATCTTCTTGTACTAGGGACGCAACCCCGGATTCTTGAATATTTTTTGGATATATCTTCTTCGCTCGATATTCTGAATTCTCTCTTTATGGGTGCGCAAACTTCTTCTTAGTAAGACCTGGGTATTTATAAGTTTGTAGCTCCATAGGTCAGTTGACAGAACCTTTTCCTTGTTGGACAATAACAAGCATAAGGTTTTGTGTTGTACTTGGATTCCTTCCTTGTTGAGTCCGCTTTTTTTTCCTTGTATAAGGCTTACTAATCTTGACAAATATGGCAAGGAATCTTTCATACTTGACTACCAAGTCTCTCCATAGTTCTGCAAATCCTAGTTATTGTAGGACTTGCCCTGGAACATGTTCACGAACCTGTTTCATCGACCTGGTTCGTCTGCCTCTGAATCGTTGCACTCTCTAAGATAGAACATGTTCATGTACATGTTCCACCAATCTCTTTCATTCTTTATCTGCCGTTGAACTGCTTCTGAGATATTGGTTGGAACATGCTGATAGATCTATTTCATATATCTGTATAGCTCTGTGTCTGCAACTAGTCACTTTACCTCTGATCAATTTAAGTTGTTCTTTATACAATGTCTTTACTTCTAGGTCATTCATCTACTGCACCTGATGACCTATGATCATTCCTCCTCTACATCTGATGATTCTTTGATATAGAACATGTTTGCATACTTGTTCTATTTCTTTAATGAACTGCTCCTCCTCCTGAGTCATCTACTCCCCATCAATGCATTATTCAATTGTTTTATTCATATTACATGTACCATTCATGCTATACACTGAACATCTCTGTGTGCCCGGCTATGTCATCTTCTTCACCTCTTTGATTGTGCTTGTCTGTACTGATGGAACATGTTTGTGGACCTGATTCATGTGCATTGCTTGCAACTGTCTCTTGCGATCGATCAATTCTTTGTACTAGTTCAATGTGAATTGCACTCTTGCTTATTCGACATTACTGATGCTGTTTGGAACATCTCGCTTCAATCAACCATAGGTCTAGCTTTGTTTAGACTTGGTTTGTCTTCTTCATAGTATCATGGTCAATCATTGTTCATCTTTTGTCAGTCATCAAAACTCATATATGCATTAGTCTAGCTCATGCCAACAAATTCCCCCTTTTCGATGATAACAAATTCTTTATCTTTTTTGTGCTCATTGCACCATGTTTCAACCTGTTCCAAACACTCACAGCTTCGACTTGACTTTAAATTTAATCATGTTAGCATATAAGTCATACATCTTATTAGCACAGTTCAATCTTCCCCCTTTTGGCATCATTAAAAAGTTATTCCGCATTATAGTGAGAAGTATTTGTTGACACCTAATTTTCACCTCATAAGCTATGAATTTTGAGTTTCAAATTTCTCGAGCCAAAGACGGAGTAAAGATATTTCCTTTCAATTTTAGAATTTCAAAAATTTTGAGAAAATTGAAAAATTGACATTTTATTATTATATCGCAAGTTTGACAATTATAAGAAATTACGAGCTATTTTACTCGCAAATTTGATTTCAAAAGAGGATGTGTATCCCGCTCCGTCTAATTCGGGAAAATTATTAGTTAAAGTGACGTACGAATTACAACTCATTTTTTACTGCATTTTTTTCACATTTTTAAATATTCTCTGGAACTATATCAATATTAGACTTATTTTAAAGCTAATAATTTAAATTTGCGAGTTTTAAATTTTAATAATCCTAAATAATTATTTTTATTTAGTAACATATGTATTTAGTCTTTAATTGATTTAAATCCGGGGGGGGGGGGGGTGGTTAATTTAAACTTTTTAAAAACTTAAAAGGCCCGGGGGGGGGGTTTAAAAAAAAGGGGGAATAGAAGTTTTTTTAATAAACTTCCGCCCCCTCCCCAATTTTCATTTGGCTTCACCCGTCACCCTTCTCTCCCCTCAGGCGATATAGGCGACCTGGTTAGGGTTTGCTCGTACCTTTCGATTCTTTGCTATTTTGGGCTTATTTTCATCAATTATTCGAGGGTTTTTGACCTCAACCATGTCCTTTCAAGGTTCAGTTCCCTTCAAATTTTCGTTTTTGATATCTAAGTTAGTCCCTAAAATCTAGGATGTTACTCGGGTTTGGTTGGGCTAAGGTTGCCATGGGCGGGGTCACGAACCCTTGGCCATCTTGTGCACCTTAGCATCATAGAATCAAACCTAGAGGAAATTACCTAGCAAATTCCTATGTGAAGGTACACGAATTGGGGATTTTATCCCATTGTACCAATTAGTACAACTATACCATTAATATAGGCTGTTTGTACTATTTTTTACTTTTTTTCGGAATTTTATTTGATTATTTGGAAAGATTTTAGGGTACAAATGAGTTGTATTTTGTTGTCCTATATGAAAATTTTTGAATTATCTGTTCGGAGGGTACAATTCTAAGATTTTGGGAGGGCGGGGGGGGGGGGGACTTAGGATGAGGTGTCCATTTGTCACACCTTAATCAGAACGCAGTGTGATCGGGCACCCGATCCTTACCTAGGGCCGAGCGAACCCGCGGACTTTCGTAATACACATAATCATCTTGGACTTCGTAAAACGCGTCAAAATGCAAAAGGGAAATTTTCAAAGAACATCATACTTTTCTGCCTTTTTTCAAATCAAATAAAATCGTAGTCGTAACGAATCAGAAATAAGGCGATATATCGCGCTTACATAGCC
>NW_026716554.1:0-30548 GCF_029784015.1 Lycium ferocissimum
AGGTGACTTCTTCGTCGACTTCTTGGTGCTCTGGTGATAGTCGATCTTGCTTTATTGCTACGAGGGATGTTCTCGTAGTTCCTTGTTCTTCGTCATTCTCACCCTTGATTAGACTTGTGTCACCACATTCCGGTGGTTATAATTCGACTTAATATCGTAGAAGAGATTATTTTCTTTGGGTTTTGTTTTGTTCACCGGCGATTTCTTTGCCGTCATCATCAGTTTCTTTACCGTCACCTGCCATTGTTTTAGGGTTTTTGTGTTCTTTCTAATGTGGCTCTGATACCATGTTAAAATCTAGACAGGGATGAGAATTAGGAGAGACGAGAATAATGGGAGAATTCTTTCTACTTTGTATTCATCATTATGACCTCCTTATATACAAGTAAGGTCCTTCTTCTCCTATCTAATAAGGATCCTTCTCCTAGTCTAATGAGGTAACCCTATTCTAATAGGACTACACATCCTATATTACCATAATTAAAATTTCACCATAAATAAACTATAACAATTAGACTAGAATATGGCTTCATATATTAAGAAAATAAAGTGTGTTACGATCGAATCTCACCACCACACATTATCGAAAAAGAATTTCCACGTGCAAGACCCATGAAAAATTGATGTTTCATAATATTGATCATCATCATAAATAAAGGATAAAATCTACTAGTACTTAATATTTACATAAAATTAATATCTAAAAAATTTTGTAGCATTAATCAGCACGCTTTACCATTACCCTTTAAAAAAAATTTCTCTGATGTGGCAATTTTCTAGTCAAACGATGTTTTGAACTTGAACTAATCGATAGTTCCTAAGTAAAGAAGCAACAAAAAATAATCAGAAAATGAGGGGAAAACGTGTATTTCTGGGTAACCTTTTGAATGAGGAAAAAATGTGTGTTTCTGAGTAACCTTTTGGAAGCTTTGCATCACGAACCAGCTAATATTGTCTTTTCGGTAACAATCACTTAATGCCATGTATGTGTGACTAATTGCACAAATCATGTTTACTTTAAAATTTTGTTTAGGTTTCCCCAATCTTAACATTTAGTGCAATTCGTGAATAGCTAATTATTAATCCACTATGTTGTGAATGATTCTTGTGTGTGTTGCAATATCCTCAAACAAATTAATTAAGAGTTCATTTGGTTTGATTAATTAAAAGTAGTGAATAATAATTTAAGTATTAAAAATAGATTTTTTTGAAGGAGAAACAAAAGAACGCGCCAATAGAAAAAAAAAAAAAAAAGACAAGAAAATAACCATTTATTCTGATTATTCTCAAGAGTGTGGCTTAGTGATTAATGATTTTATCCGCTACCCGTGTCATATAGGGTTATATAGGAGAATTCACAAAAAAGAGTGAGTTTTTACATTAGTAGCATTTTTATAGCACTCTGTAATAATTCAAAGGACTCGTTAGAGGATCCTACGCATAGTACCAGGTATAAGAAATTACCCAAGCACCTGGACCAATATGTGGTTAGACAAAAGGACAAAGAGCACCCTTGGTCCAGAAAGGATAAATAGCCCAAGAATCAGCTATATTAGGCTGTGGAAGAACTTGCTCTTTATTTTTCTTAGTAGATTTATAGATCTGAAACCTCCCTTTTCTATCTTTTCCTTTGTTTTCCTCTGAGAGATATTCCATTGTCATTTATCAATTTGGTTGAATATATCCTTACACATTTTTGTTCTTTTGCTATGTGCCTTCCCTCTCATGAACATCACTTCTAATAAATACTAACTACTCACCTACACTAGAAGTGCTACTAATTATATACAAACTCACTCTTTTCTTTTCCTCATATGATGAATGATCAAAGACATTTTTTAGTTAGTCTTTCTGTTCAGTTCTAGCAATTCATTCATTCAAGGTTTAACTTTAGACAAACTTACAAGCTGCATTTCTTCATTTTTTTTTCTCACTTCAAGAATGTTGCTAATAAATATTCTTGCAGGGGTCGTATATGCTCCCATGGTTCTATTTTTGAAACGTCCAAATTTTTCAGGTTTATTCAGTAATTTCCAGATCCTTCTGCAGCTGTAACCGTTTTATAGAAAGAAAAAAAATTAATTTGAGTTGCATTTCATGGAAGAAAATTGTTTTGGTATCTATCCTAGATTTTCTTACTAGTGCCAGGTTGATTTGTTTGACTCAAACACCCGCGCGCAAAACATACATTCACATATAGATCGACACACACACGTACACATGAGAACTTAATTATGACATAAAAGAAAAAAGGAATAAGCAATGGATAACTTGTTAACTTCTGCAGCTAAATAGTAAAAATCTATCTGTAGTAGCGAAAAGTTATCAAAAAATCATGTTAGCTACGGCTATTTAACGGTCAATTTTTTAACTAAATCATGTTTTTAGTGTTTTTATATATTTTCAAGATTCAACCCTAATGCATGTCAATATATCATTTTTACTTCATCTGCAGCTACATCAATTAAATTCGTGTCTCTATATATTGCTAGTTACTAAGAAAATCTTTCCGTGCTTGATATACACAACTTCTCGAGCTTTAACTTAAAGCCACTTTAATTTACTGTTATTTCTCATTTTAACTTTTTCAATCTTGTACATTAAACAAACTCGTTACGAACCTCGTGAATCTTTTGTTTTGATTTATAGAACTTTACGGTGTGTTTGGTATAAAGGAAATCATTTTCCAATTTTTACATATATGGTTATTGAAAATTTTTGATTTTTTTTTTTTTTTTTTTTTTTGGGATAAACAAGTGCCTTAAAAATGAGGAAATAAAAACGACTTCCCTAGTGGAAAACCAAAAAATCACTTTTTCTGGCAAAACATTTTCATTCATACCACACACCCTTAGTCATGTGTTTTTTCTTTTTTTTTTGTTGCATTTTTGTTGTGTTACCCTTCTCACTGATATCATGAATTGTATAGGATCTAGAAACAAGATTGGCTTATTTATATGTATATATGACTTTTTATTCATGATCATATATAATTAAACTTCTATATATAAATTTCTACATATATAAGACTGAAGAGACGTATATCTTCATGGAAAATTCACCTGAACATCAGTCATCAGTTACAAATAGAATCAGAAATAATGTACTCAATGTGAGCAGAACGGGCCTTTTAGATGTCTGCAAGGGAAAATCAATTGTACCAATAGAAGAACCTGTTGCATCAAGTGCAACGTTTCAGGGCCATATCCATTTGTTAATTGGTATTCTCCACTTAACGAGGAAATGATGGTCATCTTAAATACATGAGGATTTTTGTCCGACTAGTCAGCACTGCCTTGATAATCTATTGTCAATGAAGATCCTGATTTTGCTTTCAAAATTTCAAACAACATATTGTTCAGTCAATTTATTTTCTTAATGCTCATGGCATGGTCATTGTCCATCTATTGATGAATGCATCGTCTTTTTCTTTATTACTTGCTTTATAATATTCTGTTCTTTATATTTCAGCATGTAGTTGTTTTTAATAGTGAATATTATGTTAAAATTATAGATGCAGGGAAAGATTAAAAGATGAGAAGACCGGTAGAAATCGGCCATTGGAAGCATTAAGGCGAACTTTAGATGGATCATCGCGATTTCTTATAATGTGAAAGGTTTCAGTATCACTAGGGGTTGTTGCTGCTGCAACTGCCTTACTTCCTTGATTAGATTTCACAACGAACTGTTTGTTAAAAACATTCAGGTTGAAGAATGTGTTGTTTACTCTCCATAACTTCAATTAAACACGAAAGAGAATTAAGTTAGTAAGAGTAGTTGGAGAAAGGCAAAGATTAGGAACTTAATCGTAAAAGTTTCCCAACCAGATGGGTTGTCGCGGTTCGTAACCAAATTTGTACCCCCACCATTTTCTGCAGCAACATATTTTTTCAGCATCGTAGAATTCAGTTGGATTTGAGTTCCATCTTGGAGTAGTACAATCAAGAACTAAAATATAAATCTGGAATAATCTTTTTAAACTTCGTGCCTAGTCAAATTAAGACACTTAAATTTAATTAGAGGAAGAAGTATATAATATATCGTACCAGAAGATCTTTATTGACAATGTTATCAAAGACTCAAGGTGTCACCCAGCCCTCAGACACAAGCCAAGCACCAAGGTTTACTACCTTGAATGGCTGCGCCAAGCATGAGGTAACCAATAGCCATGAAAAGCAAAAGAAAGTTAAAATGTGTTTCATATTGGAATTGTTGGGGTGTAAAGAAATTTGTTAGGCTTGAATAGGTCAACAAATTGACAATTTTGTCTAGCAAGAGTCGACAGGACGTCCTTCCTTTGCCGGTTTGCCTTCAAAGTCTTTTACCTACTATCATAGGCGAATTTGTGATTCGAACATTATGAGTTCGAAATGTCAATGAATTCAATGATCATTTTGTTGGGGTATATATCATTAACCATGCATTTAGATATGGTATATTCTAACAATTGTCATGGTTAAAAGTCTAGGTGGGAGATTGTTGGGATATATGCTATTAATCATGTGTATGGATATAGTATTTATTATAGAACAATTATTTATTCAATTTTTAATAAAGGGTTAAATAGATCATGTACTAAAGTATGTGTGTCCTTTACTTATATAGTAGATGATTTAGTGTATAGAAGTTTAACTATACACTAAAGATTAAATCATCGGTTCTTATAAGTATAAAGTTTATGTTCACAATCTAAGATGAAATTTGGACAAAGCCATGGGATGATTGTAGCACAAGATTAATATAATGTATCTTCATTATGGGAACGGTATAGTCCGTCTTCTTGTCTTATGTACATTTTGTATGTATTGAACGGACCAAGTAGAGATAAGTGTTTTTGTAATGAATATATAAAGCAAATTCTCTAGTTCATTAAATGTACTTATACTCTTAATCTTGATATAATTATTATGAGCAATGTGATTTGTTCATTATTTTGATTTATTAAAAGGTACGACTCAATTGCGGGTCTATGTATTCCTGGTAAATTGGATAATGGCAAAATACATTTGTGAAATAATAATTAGTTGATAGAATCCATGTCTCGACTTTGAGATTGATGATACCCCTTTATGAATGCTTATAAGTCTCATGTGAAAATCCTGCAGGTGGATTTTGTATCCGTCACATGATATAAGTTAAGTGGAAATGTAAAGGATTCAATTAGTCAATGAATTAAATTGTCAGTAATTTAATTTAATTGATTGGTATCTATAATCTTAACATGGTGAGTTAAATAAGATTTAATGAAAGATTTCGAAATTGAACTGAGGAGTGCAGTTACGAATTTTTAGTGGAATAATTTGTAATTTATTATGGTAGGATTAATTCGTATATTTGAATTAATTCCATAATAGGAAGCCTCGTTAATTAAATTATGTGGTCCAAATTATTTTAGGAATAATAAAGAATTAAATGGAATATTATTTCTTGGTGGAAAATAAAGACCCGGCGGGTTTTGGAAAAGGGTGAAAACCACAAAACTTGTAGTTATAAATAGGTCTTATTCAATAAGGAGGACAGCGCTTTTACAAGTTTCTACTCTTTTTTCCATAGAAATTAAACCACACGAATTTCACAAAATTCTATTATTATTTGGGTTACACAAGACTATGAATCAAGGATGACGATCAGTTGGATGGTGTGTGCTTCAGTGGTTGAAGATTCAATTCTTAGTCGTGGTCACGCTTCAAGAGATAATATCAATGTTATGTTTGATTAATATCTTGAATATGTGTTGTCTATATTAATACAGTTAGATCCAAGTCATTTCTTAGGCTGCGTGCCTGATTTTCATCAATTGGCATCATGAGCCACGCTTGCATCTATATAGATAACCTAGATGATATATATGTCTGTGGTATTATATATATATGATTCATGATATATAGTTTTTCACGAGAAAAATCATAAGAAACGTGAAGTTGTTGTGAACTGTTTTTGCGGCTGTTGTACAGAAGCTATTTTACCGTTTCATGGAATTTTTTATAATCAAAGATTGGTAACCAGTTATGTTCGCCGAAATTTTGATGGGTGGAAGAAAGGAAAATTAGGGCTTGGTGGCGGTGTGGCAAGGAAAAACCGCCGAAATTTGTTATATGGGGAGTAGATTCAAGGATTCCTAATCTACTGTTTTTTTCTAATTGGTCATAAACAAATTTAAAAAAAAAAATAGCACAAGAGGAGTTTGGGGCAGAGAAATACTTCTTATGCTTTTGTTGGTTTCGACTTATGGCAACCAAAATCAATTTTTTGTTCCTCTGTTAATTTTGTTTAAGTGATGCCCACCATGACCAGCATGTTAATTTTTCAAAGTCCTGTGACTTAGATTGTGCATTAAAATGGATATTAGCTTCTAAAGACTATAATTATATGAGCATAGTTTTACCTCCTTGTCTCTCACATGAGTATATTGACCTGTATATATTAAGAATTTGATAATTAATAAACGGTTACCATTAAAGTGGTTTGTTTATTTGGAATTATTAGAAATTTTTAATAGCTTTATACATGTGAGATTATATCAATACATGAATTGCGAATTATGATTAATAAATAGGATCTACGGAAGTAGTCTATTTATTTGAGTCATTAGAATGTGCTCAATGTGTCATGTATGAATTGTCCAGAATAAGTGAATATTAGTGGTGATGTTTTATCTACTGATTGTATATATAATTTTAGATACTAGTAACTCTTAATTAATTCATGAGAAGAGATATCGAGGCTTTCACCCAAAAGAAGGGAGGAAATGTAATATCTTGATTCTCAGGTGTATTAATTGTGAGGACAATTTGTTGTAATTAGGTGGTGTGTGTCTTACCCAAAAGAAGGGACACAATATATGCCTTGAGCTCGTGGGATAATTATAAAAGGAGAATAGAAACCTAAATCAGATTATTTAATCCTTAGTTATACCTAAAACGGTTATTTCGACGAATTTGGTTATTTGTGGAGATCAAAATTTCACGAACTCTTATTGACCTGAAATTTGGTGTGTTATTGGAAACACTCCATTAAGAAATAATCTTTGAAATTTGTTTAAATGGTTTTAATTTGTTCTTTGATTAAAACGTGTTTTAAGTATGAAACATTGACTCTTTATGTCGAGCTTTATTTATGTTAAATCTAGAACATGATTACACATGATGATTCAAAATGAAATTGATATAGATCGGATTATGTTTTCCTTAAATCGCACGAATCGGTTATTTTCGGATTTGGTCATAGTTTTGCGAGATTAAGAATTTTACGAACTCCAATTGACCTGAAATTCAGTAGGTTCATCAAAAACGACCCAGTAAGCAAAAGCAGTGAATCATGTTGTTTTTCAGTGATTCGGGGTTGTTTAGATAGTGTTTTGGGCAATTTTCGTTTTCTGAAAAATTAATTTAGAAAAAATTACTTGGCTATGATCTAATGGTAATAGAGATTCTTCCTTATGGTTTTCATAACTAAATACTAGTGAAATAGTAAATTTATGTGTTGACTTTAGGTCTTCCTCCCCATTGGATAGATTTATTATGGGTTGTCACTAGGTATAATCACTGGTTATTGATAACTTGTATTAACTCTCTGTCTGAGTTACATGTTGGATCAATAGAACTAGAGATAATGATAATGATATTCACTTAGCTTAAATTAGCAGCATACTCTCCATCTGAGTTAGCTCTGGTTTTAAATTTATTGAAGTGGATATCTGGCATCACATATATATGTTGCATGAATTGTTCTTTTACATTGAAATTTGTTGTTCAAGATGCTTGGATATCTATGTGGTGTGTTTTGAATTTTATATTCAATGCTTACATAAACATTCTAATTTCCAGAAAGCAACACTGAGATTATGTAAACATATTTTAAAATTTTGTTCGTTGTTCTTGATTGATGTAGATTAGTACGCTAATGACGTATGTGATAAGAATTACTGAGCAAATGTATATGTTTTTAAAATTCTATTTTGGCTGAAAAAATTCTTTTTTTTTTATCCGAATTGGTCATGATTTTGGAATTCTGATTTTTGACGAACTCCGATTGCCTCGAAATTTAGTAGGTTCATCGGAAACAACCCAATGAGAAATACTCACGAGCTTTTCTCGTGACTCGAGCTCTTTTTGGACATCCGGAGTCGTTTAGATGGGTTTTTTTTGGTCATTTTACTATTTTCTGGAAATTTTTTGTTAAATAAAAATTTTATTTCTTCAAACAGTGGTGGTAGGGTTCATTCTCTATGGTCTCCATTGTATATAACAGTGATATAATAAGTTTATATGTTGACGTAGGTCTTCTTCCCCATCGGATAGATTCATTATGGTAAATTATTGTGCTTCAGTCCCTAGTTAATTGATAACTTGTCTTGACTCTCCAACTGAGTTACACGTTGGTTCAATGGAACTAGGGTTTATTACAAGTGATCTTTACCTAACTTAAATTAGCAGTTTACTCATCCGAGTTGGTCTTCGTTTTAATTTATAGGGTGAATTATACGCATGACTCATATAGTTTGCATGAATAGTTAAGTTTCCTATCGAATCTAGCTATTCAGTATGCATGGTTGTATGTGTGATGTGTGTTTTGAATTTTATCATTCTTACTGCATAACTAATGATCTATTTAATGATTATATTTCAAAATCTCAATACACTTTATCCAGCCCACTTACTACTAGTCAGGAACTTCGTCTGATAGAGATAAGACATTAATTTAAAGAATGCATTATATGTAACTTTTGTTAGAAAGAATTTATTTTCAGTTTCTAACCAAGCAAGAGATGAATAGTTAGCTTATTTTTCTTGTAACTCTTGTGTTATTGAGTTTGATAAACATTTTATCTCTTGTGGTACATTAATGTGTGGACACTTTAAATTAATATCTCTTCTGAATTGACTAATGTTAATCTATCCCATAAGAGAATGTTTTTCGAGAATTGAATGACCTTATCCATGGAACTTGTGTCTAAGTCATTTTAATCTGAATAGGATTTCGAAGTTGGTCAAAGAATGAACTTTTAAGGTTCATTGAAAGTGGAGGCACTACCAACTTATGAGTCCTATTCAGAAGGAAAAATGACTAAGAGACCTTTTTTCTCTTAAAGGAAATAAAGTTAATGATAAGGTAAGTCAATCCATTCTGATTTGTGTGGTATAATGAACTTCAAGGCAAGAGGTGATTTTGAGTATTTTGTGACATGCACAGAAGATTTATCATGATATGAATATATTTATTTGATACTCTATAGGTTCGAATGCTTTGAAAATTTCAAGGTATTTAAGGCAAAAATGAAAAGCGTCACGATAAATATATTAAGTCACTGCGTTTTGATCGTAGTGGCGAGTGCCTCTTTGCATAGTTCATTAGTTACTTATATGATAAAGGGATTGCGTTTCAATTGTCTACACCGAGTATTCTACAAAAGATTGGCGTGGAAGAGAAAAGAAATATGACTCTTATGAAGGTGGTAAGATTAATGATTGACTTATTCATATTTGCTTTTTCGTTTTGGGATATGTCTTAGAAACTGCGAGTTACATTCTTTATTTAATTCCTTCTAAGTTAGTAACTTTGATACCCATAGAACAGTGGATTGGATGTAAGCCAAATCTGTAACATGTTCGGATATGAGGTTGTCTAGCACATGTGTTCAAAGGGAAAACAGATAAGTTGTGATCAAGAATGAATGTACGCATGTTTATTAGATATCCAAAGGGAACGAAAGGAGGTTTATTCTTGTCCTAAAAGAAAATAAGGTAATTATTAATACAAATGCAGGATTTTAGAAAAGGACTATTTAATAAATCAAGCTCACAGTGAGTAAAGTAGTTTTATAGGAAGCTTCAGCAAAGAAATAGCAAATGAGTCATCTAAAAATCCAGAAGTTCAAGAACATCTAACCGACAAGTCAGGGTTGACGTTCCATTGCATTTAAGTAGTGGGAGAAACGTTAATAGGCATAAGAAAATTCACTACCTATAAGTAGTGGGAGTGATGTTGAGCTATTAACACTATATGAAGTCGTTAATATTTCAATACCGAAAGGAAATCAAGATACTATTAAGACCTAGGAATATGATAGTGTGACTATAATAGTAGTAGTACTTAGTCGTAGTGAGGAGAACATAATCGAATCGGTAAGGTCGGTGTATACTGCGGAGAGTTTGCTTTGATAGGATGCGAAAAGAAATACATTTTTTCGGAGGATTTCATGATAGGATCACGAAGATCTTAATACGAACGCAGTCATTTACGACGAAGCACTACTAAGAATTTTGGTAGTCGTGCAAACAGAATACATTTGAAAGTTGTAGATGCATGGTTAAAAGTCTAAGTGGGAAATTATTGGGGTATATCCCATTAACCATGCGTTTAGATATGGTATATTCTAACAATTGTCATGGTTAAAAAGTCTAAGTGGGATATTGTTGGGATATATATGTATATATATGTAACCATGTGTTTGGACATAGTATTTATTATAGGACAATTATTTATTCAATTTTTAATAAAGAGTTAAATAGATCATGTACTAGTATGTGTGTCATTTACTTATATAGTAGATGATTTAGTGTATAGAGTTTAGTTTATACACGGAAGATTAAATCATCGGTTTTTATAAGTATAAAGTTTATGTTCACAATCTAAGATGGAATTTGGACAAAGCCACCGGCATGATTGTAGCACAAGATTAATATAATGTATCTTCATTATGGGAACGGTATAGTTCCGCTTTCGTCTTAGCTAAGACATTTTGTATGTATTGAACGGACCAAGAGAGAGATAAATATTTTTGTACCGAATATATAAAACAAATCTCTAGTTCATTAAATGTACTTATACTCTTAATCTTGATATAATTATTATGATCAATGTGATTTGTTCATTATTTTGATTTATTAAAAGGTACGACTCAATTGCGGGTCTATGTATTCCTGGTAAATTGGATAATGGCAAAATACATTTGTGAAATAATAATTCGTTGATAGAATCCATGTCTCGATTTTGAGATTGATGATACCTCTTTATGAATGCTTATAAGTCTTATGTGAAAACCCTGCAGGTGGATTTTGTATCCGTCACATGATATAAGTTAAGCGGAAATATAAAGGATTCAATTAGTCAATTAATTAAATTGTCAGTAATTTAATTTAATTAATTGGTATCTGTAATCTTAACATGAGGAGTTAAATAAGATTTAATGAAAGATTTTGAAATTGAACTGAGGAGTGGCTTATGAATTTTTTAGTGGAATAATTCATAATTTATTATGGTAGCATTAATTCAAATATTTCAAATTAATTCCATAATAGGAAGCCTCGTTAATTAAAATCTGTGATCCCTGTTGTGCCCGAGTAATGAAGAATTAAATGGAATATTATTTCTTGGTGGAAAAAAAAAAAGACCCAACAGGTTTTGAAAAAAAGGAAAACCCTAAAACCTGTAGTTATAAAATAGGGGTCTTATTCCATAAGGAGGCCAAGAGTTTTACAAGTTTCTACACTTTTTCCATAGAAATTCATCCACATGAATTTTTTATAGGGGTCGGTACACAAGAAAACCGTGAACCGGAGGATAAACGCGAAGGCTTTTTTCGTGCTTGAAGGCTAGATTCGAGGTTGCATTCACGCTTCAAGAGATAAGTATCAATTTTGTGTTTGATTAATATCTTGATTATGTGTTGTCTATATTACATGCAAGTTCGATCCTGGCTATTTGCTTCCGCTGTTTATGCCTGTATTCCATCACTTTCGACACCACAATCAAAGAGGTGAAGGCTTACGATAAATCTGGTTTTGAGATTTGCGGAAACAAAAGGACATACGAATAAATCGCATTGAAATTTTTTCACAATAATTAACAAATTAAAATATTTAAAGGGCTTGCGAACAAATTGCATTTAAAATATTTTATGTTTGGATTTTGGTAAGCGAAATGTGTCATGTAAATTGGAACAGAACAGAGAAAGTAGTAAATGTAGCGTCTTGAAGAAAAGTCGTCAACTTTAGATAATCTCTTCCATATGGTCCTTCAGTCTCTATATATATGGTGTGTAAATTGAAGAACTAATACATATATTTGTAAGAGCTAAAGAAACTATACTATATCGCCCTATTCATTGACCTATATATTGTTGCCCTATCCAATTCTTCATTGGCGGTCTGAAAGAATATATGTGGATTGAGTTTCGCTGTGTATGACGGCAGTTTAAGAAATTTGAGAAGTCCGTTGAAAGACATGACTCGATGGTGAAGATGGAGTGGTTGTTAACGCAATCAAGTTTGTAGAGTACTTACCACTCCACTACAATTTTTGTTGACGGCTACTTTGTACTATTTGTGACCTTTACCTTTTTTATAGGCAAAATGGCACTAGAGACTTTTAAACATGGGTTTGTTATGAGAATAGATAAAAGTTTCATCCACATTTGGATTCTAAAATATAGCATTTTAAACAACTCAAATATATATGAATACATTTAAATTACATCAAAAGTTGGACAAATGCGTTATATCCTTTTTAAGCGAAATATTTAAAATTTGTCTTTTGTTAACACATAGGACCAACTTTTAAAGATTGTTATCGAATTGAGGGGTCTGTATGAAACTTCGTGAAGTACATGAACCCAGATGAAAAAATGAACAAGTACAAGGGTCTCTCAGGCCATTCCGCCTTTTTTATATGTATGGAATTTAAGTTGATCTTATGCTAATTTCCTTGATTAATGAATATTAATCTCCACTCTCCAGCACATACACTTACAATTCAAGACAAAAATAGTACTACTTTCCATTTTTATGTGGCATCACTTCTTTGAGATTAAGATAATTTTTCATTTTCATCCAAAATTTTTTTCTATATTGACCTTTAATTTATTTTGAATTCTCCTCTTTTAAATTGACTTTTGAGTTTTCTAGATAGAATTGCAAATTTTATTATGAAAAAAAAAAATTTCTCTGTGAACTGCGCCACGAACACACTATCAAAATCTTTGGTTTGACTATCGAAATTCAAATTGTGCCGTATAAATTGGATAGAGTGAGTAATTGTTCCAATTATACCCTTCCATTAAAGAACTACTTCTTTTAATAGTGCTCAGTTTCCAAAAAACATCTAATACATAGGGGTAACTTATAAACTATATATTTATTATTTTTCTTAATGAGTATGCAATCAGCTAAAATGCACTTAATTTAGGAATGGAGGAGTACAAGTGTATTTATTCTTTTTTCTGTCCAAGCCAAAGAAGGAAAAAGGTAACTGGTTGTGATATGAATGAGGAGTCACCATTGTCATCAACATCAACGGTTGGTAGAAAAATTTGACGACGTTATAACTGCTACGTTCAATCACCGGTTGACGGTACTCAGAGATTTATATTATCATGGCTAAGTTGAAGAAAACAGGCAGTATATTAGATATGAAGGAAGATCAAGATTCAAGACAGTGAATACATGAGCTTCCAGTTTGAAGGAGATTGTTTCAAATTCAATCAAATCAACGCCTCAATTTGCTAATTGTCTATACAATCTCTTTGGTATTCAATTCCTTGGTCAGGTGACCAAGGTATTGGCAGAACCATAAATTACTATCTGAAATAGTGAAGAATGCTTGATAATATTTCATTCCTTAAAAGCCGTGAATACTAGAGCGCTAAAAACGGTAGCTATTAAAAAAACTTTAGCTCGTTTTTCGTTTCACCACGAATATAGCATGATGCAGGGGATATCAACATATGTTGGAATTATGGGTTGGCGTTATATACAAGAATGATTCAAATATATACATTGTAGTTTTATTAAAAAACCACTAAGTATAAATAAATATTTATTATACATATATTATATTGTATGATATTATAACATTGGTCGTTGAGATAGGTATTTTACCACAATACCTTAAATAGGTATCATTTTATTACTTGATCACGTTTTCTCCATGATGCTTAAGAAACAACTCCGGATGGAAGGGGAATATGTTATGATCCAGCCCCAACCCAATGTCACACAACCAGTTAATGGGCTGAGAAGAAGCAATAGAACTGGAAGGCCTTCACAAAAGTTGATTTGAGATCCAAGGCCAACTAATTACTGGTTAAAAGGATTATAGTTGAAAAGAGCGTTTTATGTGATTTGTGATTATGCTTAGGCAAAGACTGTGCTTCTCATCCCCAATTCTCTATTTTCTCATCTTCTTCTGATTATTCTTTCATTGTTCTCCTAATTCCCAGTTAACTGTTGTTCTTAGTTCCGTTAGTAGTTCCTATATTTTAGTGTAATGCCATTCAGTGATTATTATATACATAAGTGTTTGTGTTGAGAAATTCAAGTAGTTACATTGGTGTTTTCATCCATAGGTCTTCAATGGAGGACCAAATATCTCGAACAATCGAAGATTCAATTAAGGGCGTGAAGGATTCGTGGTCGAAGGATCTCGCAGAAATTCGTTCCATATTACAGGAATTGGTTGGAAATCTTGCAACGAATAAACCTCCCCCGGTCTAATTCCATCTGTGGCGAGAATCTAGAGTTATGGCCGTTGCAGTCTTGAACGCGATTTTGAGTTCTCTGGCCAAATTGCAGAAAACTGGTTATCTCTCGGGGAAACAGGATCTTTGACGTGGTACCAATGGCTATTCCAGAACAAACAATTGGCAAATTGGGAATATTTTACTGAGGAAGTGTTGATTCGCTTCTGTAAACGACATCTCGAATCACTGGAAGGTCGTTTGGCCAATCTTTGGCAGGTACCCTCCATGACTGAGTACCCAAGTCCTTTTGAGGTTGTTTCGTCAGAATGCAAAAGCAATACCAATGCGCACAAGGTGTTTGGTGAAAAGTCAGATAGGAAACATGTTATTGTTGTACATGTTGAAACAACGTTACCATCACCACATGCTGTGAAACCAGCGGGTGTGACGAGAATGTCATCAATACTAATTAACAATGACGGTGCTGAAATGTTGGCTACTCATGCAAAAGAGGAGTTTTGACACTCGATTTTGGCTTAAACCAAAGAGTAGGCGGACTTCCCTTTGCCACAAGACTTTGTTGAGCCATCTGAATACAACATCAACGAGGCACACAAGGTGTTCAATGAATTTTCTGATTGGTCTAAAGATGCTACTCTGGAAACACACAAGGTACGTCTGATGACCACAGATACTATTGAGGCACATTTCCCTACTAATCCTAAGTATCTTGTCGCTCCAAGTGATGAGGCAAATGACTATGCTACTGTTGTTGAAAATGAAGACAAGAATGAAGAAGAGGAAATTGTTAACATTGGAAATGAAATACTGTATTTGGTTCCTACAATTGTAGAGATACCTCCATTATGGATTGGTTCTACATTTTCTAATTTCCTTGATCTTCTCATGTTTAATATGAAACATGGACTTGGGATAGCCCAATGCATGGAGGAGATATCTGGTATGCTTTCAACTCGCAGATACGACCAACTTATAAATAGAGGTAGAACTGATCACTGTAATGGACTAGGTCACGCTGCATTTATGTTAAATTTACATATATTTCCACCTGATCAATTTGGATTAGCACTTCCATTTGATCCTGGATCCAGTTTACTTACTATGTTCGTTAGAGTTACAAGAAATTCTGTATTTGGTGCTACTTAAATTCATTACGTCAACCTTGTGGAATTCTTGCAATTGCGTTGATACTGGACAGGAGCGAAATCCTCCTGGTTTCTTGTTGTCTAAATTGAGAGAGCTTGATAGGGAGGAGAAAATACAGGGGGTGCTTGGGGCATTTGCGGCACGATATTAGGAGCAGATACCATATCTAATCACTAACAGCATCTATTGACGTTGGCTCAATTGTTTTGGTAATGAATCAGCAGCTACACGGATCTTTGTTGCTGCGTTTGCATCTTCTGTAGTAGCTGGACACTAACTTTGTTAACCAGTCGATTGAACTCAAGAAGTCTCAAAATATTGCACTTCTGATAAGGGTATTTCAGGTCATTAGTGACAACATTTGCAAAGTGTCTTTCGTAGGTAATCTTGACACTGGACAGAGATTTAAGGTTCGTAAGTTCTTCCTGACTTTTTGCATATTATGATTGATATTTTTATACATATCAAAAGTAGTTGGCTGGACAAGGAGGGAGGTGTATTCCATGACATACTTGACAGGAACTGTCTTGTTGTGCTTGACGAAAGCTCTGAACAAGTTGTGAATGTTCAGTTTGATGTCTCCCCGATAATGCTTCAAGTGCTTGCTATGCATCAACCGAAGCAATTAAGAGTATTTGAGCTCCTGGACCCATTTGATTTTAGTTACCAGTGTGTTCATCCTTGGTTCCAAAATACGGACAAGTTTTTTCCCTACGTCAACCAAAACGACCGTGTTCCTGCTAATCTTGGGTATTTTACAAGGCCAACAAGTGACTTTTGTCGAAGCATTAAATATTGCTCAACATCATGCTGTTCTAGATGTTGCATTGTTATTAACCTTGCAAGAATTTTTCTCTGCTCAATTTACATTAAACTTTCCATTTGATCCTGGTTCTAGTTCGCGTCTCACATATCTTGAGGCTATGGATCATGCTCTGGAAGTTTGTTATTCCTTGCTTAGAGGAAGAAATCTTATCAGTTTGAAATTCTTGATATTTGATTTGGACAACAAAGCACAACAAGGGGATGCTACTGGAATTTTTGCCTTTGTTCTTGTTGGAATTTTTCCTCCCAGTCATTGTACCGGGCTGAGCCCAATTTATGTAATTATGTAGTCTAGGCCTGGGTCGGTTGTGGGCTGATATAAATACCACCCGGCCCACTCAGTTGTATACTTTTGATTCATTCTTCTCTGAAACTCAATAATATTTCTCTCTATTCCTCTCGAACCCTAGTCTCAATTTTGTGATTTTTCTGCTGTTAACCGTTCTCTCATTTAACTTACTGGTAACTGCTTCGAAAAGATGGCAAGCAAGGTTATCTCGATATGCTGGGCCGGTTACGTTGGCACTCAAGTTAATAAAACTGTTACTATCTACTAAGAGCCACAATAACCAAGGTTTTGATTGGTCTATAACAGGTGCATTAGATTACATATTCTTCTCAAGTCATAAAGCATGCCTTGGTATTCAAACAATTGGTTGGGAGCCCGCAAACTCAAACCTTGAGGACAAAGTTCTTATTGAAGACGGGAGTATTATTATGATCCAATCCCACCCCAATGTCACACAACCAGTTAATAGGCCGAGAAGAAGCAATAGAACTGGAAGGCCTTCACAAAAGCTGATTCGGGACCTAAGCCCAATTAATTACTGGTTAAAAGGATTACAGTTGAGAAGTATGGTTTATGCGATTTGTGGTTATGCTTAGGCAAAGACTGTGTTTCTCATCCTCAATTCACTGCTTTCTCATCTTCTTCTGATTATCCTGTCATTGTTCTCTTAATTCCCAGTTAATTGTTGTTCTTAATTCCGTTAGTATTTCCCATATTTCAGTGTAATTCCGTTCAGTGATTATTATATACATAAGTGTTTGTGTTGAGAAATTCAAGTTGTTACAGAATAAGGATATTAACCCGTTTGTCCATGAGAATTATTCACTTTTTTTTAGAATATTTTTTCACTTATTTCACTTTATGGTGTTTAGCCATAAAAAGTCTAAATACAACTTGAAGTTGTATTTGGAATTTGGAAAACAATCAAAACTTGCTTTTCATTTTTTTTTTCTTCACTTTTTGTTTCAATACATTAAACAACCAAATATTAACAAAACTATAACTAAACACAACTTCATCTTCAACTCCAACTCTAAAATACCAAATAAAGTGAAAAATATTTGGTTTTCATGGCCAAACGCCTACTAAGAAAAGGAATTTCCCAAGGATCTAAAATCGCAATCTCTTTTGGTGGCCAAATACCTCTGATCTAGAGCCTGTTTGGACAAGCATGCGCATAAAAACATTTGCGAACATAAAAAAAATAAGTTGGGGTAGTAACTTATTTTTTTTTGGCTTATAGCTGTTTTCGGCTTTATAATTGCTTAGACAAAAAATAAAGTCAAGGTAATTATTTTTGACTTATTTTAAACGCGAAATGACCATTAAACACTCAAAAGTTTTCGAAAAAATTTGAAAACGAACATAAATGTAAGCCAATCCAAACGGGCTCCTATACTGTTTTCTAGTATCACCTCAAAATAAGATCCTCATGTTGTCTAATTCGAGCTAATTTTTTTTGTTTTCAATAACATAAGGGTCTGTTTGTTCATAGATACCAAAAAAAATTTCACTTTTTTTGGAATTTTGGAGTTGGAGTTGTGCTTGGCTATAGTTTTTAAAATTATAGTTTTTGTTGAAATGTAGTTGTAAAAAGTGAAAAAAGTGAAATTTTTTTAAAAACAAGTTTTTTTTTTTTTTTTTTTTTTGGAATACAACTTCAAGTTGTATTCTAATTATATTGCCCAAACGCTCGAAAAATAAAAAAGTGAAAGAAAAAAATCCGGAATAAAGTGAATAATTCTTATGGCTAAACGCCCACTAAATTTTCTTCTTCAATTATTCTTCTGTATTGAGTTAGCTATATAAAATCAACATTAATCATTTTCAGAAATTTACCCGTTTTCTTTAATTTTTATCATACGAGAAGAAATTCTTAATAGTTTATTTATGATTTTTAAAATTTGTTCTTATCATTAGTATGGGCTCCTCTGCAGAGAAGTGGTGTTTAACAATCTGAGCTTCATTTTGTTTACAATTCTCAATTCAAGATCTTTACCTTTGCTATCCCCGTTTATTTTCTTTTAATTTAAGATAATCCAATCTTTCATTCATATTTACTTACAATATGATTACAGTATAAACTGAAGAGTTTAGATTATACAAACACACTAGAAATTTATTCATTAAGAGAGTATGGACCTTACAATCAATACCCTCCTGCGATTTTGTTGCAAAGCGATGTGCCTATTGAACAAAACGGTTAAAGGAAAAAAGAAATATTGGGTCATAGGCTCATAGCATTGGCATATTAATGTTTTAAATGAAATTTACTACCATTAGCTGTATTTGACTCTTCCTAATTACTACTATTTAGAATTTTCATTTTCTTTTGGAGATTGGAAATAGGGGTGTCAACTATGCAGATTGAGCTCAATTTGGCGGACTAAGATGGGTTGTGTTAATAAATGGGCGTGCGCATCAATTACCCGCCAAAGGTTACTTGGTTGAAATATGTCGGCTAAAATGAGCTAAACGTGTCATAATCCAGTCCGCATAACTCTTACCAAGTTTTAGTTTCCTTGTTTGCCTTCCATAATTTGTTTAATTAATTAATAAAATATTTTTTCCTTATATATATATATATATATCTTAGTTTAAGTACGCGCGTTGTCTTGGCCTATAAATAAACATACTTCAAAAGTTACATAAATATAAGTGAATTTTATGTTTGACTCGTTAGATGGTTTATTAATGTTTAATTTTGCCTCCAACTACTGAAGGTGTTCGGTTCTTTTTTCGTTTGTAATTAATTAGAAGTTTGATATAAATAAATTAGATTGAAGGGTAAACATGGTTGTCCAATTTTATATGAATATTCTGGTTTATCCATTTTTTAACTTTTAGATCCTTCCACTTCGAAAAATATTTCATGCAGTATGAGCAAATTGATAATTAAAAAAGCAGTGAGCTTTGGTTTCTAACATATCTATTGATGTAAGCAATTGCTCAGGTAACACACTAATTAATGACAAAATGAACAAACATTAATTAGCGTCCTTTCAACGTTTTTGTAAGATATCCCACGTTCCGTTCAACTGTACACACAAATGATTCGTCTATTTTTAATTTTATATTTTTCTACCAACACACTCTGCTTGTTGCATAAAGTATCTCATCGTTTTGTTAAGGCAGTCTTTTATAATATTGTGTCATACACCTACTATTACATATAGTTTAAATAAATGTAGCTATTTTATTGTAATTTGCACAACTTTACTTTGTATAATCACAGGACATATTTGACAAACAGAAGAGGATAAAGAAAGAAAATACTATAAAAAATCATTTACCCATGAATCCAATGACTACTTACATGTTATCATGACTATCAACACTTTACATAAGATAGTATCAAAATTTCGAATCCTTGGAACTATGTTCTTGGGGAAATATTGACATCTTCGACCATCTCCAAGAAATATGTCTCCTTTATATGCATCGCTGAAGGATTTGAGAGAAATCAAATGAAGAACAAAGCAGAATTGGGAATTTTCTCTTGTATATTTCTCTGATTTATTGTATACAATGCTATGTCTATTTATACTATTCGACCTAAGGACTGAAAATGTAAATACTAGACATTATTAGGAAATGTAAATAAATAAAATAAATCTGTAAACTATCCTAACAAAATTTGTCTATCTGAGTGCGTATTTATATTGTATCTGCAAGTGTATCTCTTAACATGATGTATATGAACTTGTTGGGCTGATGAGGAAAAGTCTTCTGTGATCATAGAGTTGGCCCACTATGCACAAGTGGCCCAAATGAGTTAAATGGCCCAAAGAATATATAAGCATCAAAAAAAGGCCTCGTTATGTCCAAAACATTTCAAAGTTTTCTTGTTCTGAGCATCATCTTCAACAAACACTGAAGCTTCTTCAAAAACCATAGAAGCTTCAGTTTTATCATCCCCCCTCAAGTTGGTGTCCGGTGACCGAATGCCCAACTTGCCTAAAAAATGCCGATGAAGAGGAGCGGCCAGGGCTTTGGTAAAGAGATCGGCTATTTGGGGTGAAGATGCTATGAAAGAGAGGGAAATGAGTCCACCGAGGAGTTTTTCACGAACGAAGTGACAATCAAGCTCGATATGCTTGGTTCGTTCGTAAAAAATAGGGTTTTTGGCGATATGAATGGCGGATCTATTATCACAGTGTAAAGAACCAAGAAGAGAAGGTGAAATGGCCAGATCTGTGGGTAGACGAACAAGCCAAGAGATTTCGGCAACTCATAGATCGATATTCAGACTCCACCGAAGAAAGAGAAACAACTAGTTGTTTCTTGGATTTCTAAGACACCGGTGAACCACCAAGACTAATGAAAACTTACTAACTATCTATTGTCTAAACACGAAGCCCAATCGACATCATAGAAACCAAAAACTTGAAGAGAAGGAGAGGAGTTCATGAAAAGACCCAAGCTTGGATCTTTACGCAAATATCTGAGAGTGTGAATAGCTGCTTGAAAATGACCGGAACAAAGTTGCTACATATATTGACTGAGGGATTGGATGGAAAATGCAAGATCTGGGCAAGTGTGGGTGAGAAAGTTGATTTGACCCAACAAACGTCTATAAACGGTGGGATTTGGTTGTAGGTCACCGGAGTTTAATGTGAGTTTGAGAGTAGGATCCATTGGAGTGGAAGCTGGATGAGATGGAAGGTCAGGATATTCCAAGAGGAGATCTATGAAATTTTTTTGTTGAGTCACAATCAAACCATCAGGTAAGTGTATAATTCCATAACAAGAAAATAACTTGCAATATCCAAATCTTTGATTTTGAATTCATTGTCGAGAAAAGACTTAAGCTCAATAATTTCTTATTGGTTGTTTCCAGTCAAAAGTATGTCATCAACGTATACTGCAAGTATGGTGACAAGATTTCCAGATGATTTGTACAAAAGGGAGTAATCATTCAATGATGAAGTGAAACCCCGAGTTTCCAAAGCTGAAGATAATCGTGCGTACCAATGTGACTGCTTGTTTTAGCCCGTAAAAGGATTTCCTCAGACGACATACGTGTGAAGGAGAAGGTGGTGTCAAACCTGTAGGGAAACTCATGAATACTTCTTCATCTAAATCGCCATGTAAGAAGATGCTATTTACGTCTAGTTGAAACAAGGGCCAAGAATTGTTCACAGCAACAGCAAGAACATAACGTATGGTGGTCATCTTAACGACAGGGGAGTACGTTTCTGTGTAATCGATACCCTCACGCTGTATATCCCCTCGTATAACATAACGTGCATTCAACCTTTCCAAATCACCATTTGACTTCGGTTTAACCTTGTAAACCCACTTGGAGGTAAAAAGTTTTTCTAGGGTTTGAACCATCTCCCCAGTAGAATTTGAGATAAGTGCTTTGATTTCATTATCCATGGCAAGTTTCAACGGGATGACAAAGCTTGATGGTAGTAATGCTTGGTTCTTTGATTTTCTCAATTGAGTGCAAAAGTTGTTGATTTTTTGTGCTTAAAAAAGCAAAAGAAAAAAATGTAGGGGTAAAGTAGATGGGTCAGGGAAAATGACTGAAAAAGCATTATCATATATAAAGTCAGACAAATGAGAAGGAAAAACAGTTCTTATGGTTGTTCTGCGCAAATCTATCACTGTAGGTAACACATCCATAATAGGAGAGGGATTAACAAGTGAGTTAGGTGCAGAATTATTGAAAGGAGCATCAAATGCTTGAGGTAAGGATTGGAAAGATTGAGAATGACTAGATTGGGGAGAAATTGAAAGTATATGTGTAGGAACACGAGGAGGAGAAGAATGTGTGGATGAATTAGGTGAAGAAGGTTGAGTATAAAGAATGGGAGAGGTGGTTACAGGTTCAAGAGGGATAGAAGTGTCAGATTTGAAAAAACCCAGAAAAAGTTGTGATATAGGGACTGTGTGTGCAAAAGGAAAAAAAAGTAGATTCATAAAACTTGACATCTCTACTAATAATGACTTGTTTGATGATAAGATTTTGTATCTTGTAATCCTTCTTACCAAATGTATAACCTAGAAAAACTCCAGGAATGGCTCTAGGAGACAGTTTGTCCCTGTTTGCAGATAAGCTTGAGACAAAACATAGACAACCAAAAAATTTCAAATGTGTGTAGGTAAGGGGCTTGTGGAATAGTTTTTCATCTGGTGTGAGGTTATTTAGAACTTTAGAGGGTAGGATATTGATGATGTGGGTAGCAGTTAACAGTGCTTCCCCTCAATATCTTGGTTTTAAGTGTGATTGGTACAAAAGTCCCCTACAAATCTCTAGAAGATGTCTATGTTTTCTTTCAGCTATCCTATTTTTAGCAACACATAATGTTTGGTGCACAACCCTGTAACACCTTGTACCTTTAAACTAAGCCGTGTCTATGACCCAGGGATCCCGCAAGCAAAAAAGGGGAGTTTAAGTCTGGAAAAAAAAAACTAGACTCAGTTCTACACGTGGCATTCGACGGCTAGAGGGACGGACAGTCGATTGATCGATAGCCCGTCAAAATGCACCGTCCCTAGGAACCTTGTTTTGCAAACTCTCTGGACTTTCTTAGACTACTGACAGTACGGTCAAATCGACGGACCGTCGACACGTTGACCCACCGTCAATGATGCAACGTCAAAATAGACTCGGACCGTCAAGTGCACCGTCAATCCTCCCCCGACAAGAATAAGTATAAATACAACACTTCATTCTAGAAAATCAGTTTTCACAATTCCCAAGCCCTAACAAAGGCTTTCTTCTCCCATCAATCAAAAACATCAAGGTAAGTCACTCCAAGCCCTTCCAAGTCAATTCTAACATGTATTCATGTAATATAACAAGGGTTCATCATTTCTAATGATGGTTTTGAAAGAAAACCCATCTCGAGTCTGGTTAAGCTTTTGGAATTCTATTACAAGTTTTGAAGCATTTACAGGTATGTTGGGTTTCTACCTACGTGGGGAACATTATTGTTATTCCCTACACCAAGTTCTTCCATGATGATATAAAAGCTCATCAAAAACTAGGGTTCTAGATGTGTTCATGATAACCCTAAATATATGTACCATGATATACCATGTTTGTATTAATAATTCGTTATTGTGTTCTTGATATTCCGTTTTGATTATTAAGAATCTGTCCATAATCCATGAAAACCCATACTTTGCATTCCATGGGTTCTTAAATGCAAAATATTAACTTTTATGTATACTTTCATGAAATAGGTTTACCGAGAAGGCTAAGATAGCTTGAAACTACATATGCCAACGTAAGGAAGGGTCACTCCGTCCAGATTAGGACCAACGTACGGAAGGGTCGCCCCGCCCAGATTAGGACAACACCTTCAGACAGTTGAATTGGATCCATTTTATGTCATGCTTATGTCTCATACCCTGGCAAGGTGTGCGGCCGCTCTGCTGGTCGGGCCAGGTACCAGACTCCACATACCCACGTGGTGATTTCATGTTATTGGTTATAGTACGGCTCTCCCACTAGATGCATATATATATATATATGCACATGAAACGTTTCACTCACGTTATACATTTACCCATGTCAGATGATGCTCATGTTCGTGTTCAGCTTACAGTTTTAGTTCTATTATTTCATGTGCCATATTTATTTCATTTAGTTGCTTTACATAATAAGACAATAAAGTGTAATCGACGTCCCCTTTATTTGCGTTCGGGGGGCACGTATTTCACGTCTGCATTTACAGACGACGGATCAAAGACGCACCAAACCTTTTGGTAGAGCCCCATTCTATTTGGCGTTTTAGCTTTACTTATGTTTATTTCGGTCATGCAATTAAGGTATGCTGGGAGCCTTATCCCGATAAACAAGTTAGTATTCAGATTCATGTCAGAGATTTCATAGACTAGTCAGTTATGTTATGTCGATATTCGTAGTCGTCAGCCATTTTGGCACATTATTATTATTATGTTTATTCGGCATTATTCCGCATTAGAAATTATGATATTTTCGACCTATGATTTATGTCCCACGCTTTACTTAAATTATGAATGTTCATAGTTATTTCGCATCAGTTCATGCCCGGGTGGAGTTAGCAAGCCATGTGGTTCGCTCGATCACATGTAGTCAGCATCGAGTGCCCGTCGTGCCATGGTTCGGGGCGTGACAAAGCTGGTATCGAGAGTTAAAGTTCAAGTGTCTTAGTGAATCTATGAAACCATGTCAACAAGGTCACTTTTATATGTGTTCGGGCCCCACACATATAAATAATTGACCACCAAGACATCTAGATTGTCTCACTTTTTTTCATCTCTCACAGGATCGTGCTGTGTTTTCTGCTATCTTTGAATTCTTCTAACTCGTACATATTACGTATTTCGGATAGTGTCCTGAAAAGTGAAGTACACCAATCAGACCAATAACTACCTACCAAAGGGTTACCGCTAACGTTACTTGTATGGAGCCTCGGGCCTAAGAGTTGCATCGGTCCGAAATCCCGCCATTGCGGGGGAAAACATGGAGGTTCGTGCCATCACCGCTACTCCGTGCTCAACGTTACCAATATAGATGTTAGGGAGGCCATTCACCGCTCACCCGCATTGTTTCTAATCAAGCCCAATGCGGGGAAAGTGGCCTCCAACGCTAGTGCTGTGGTGGATCGGACGGATACCAAGGACCAAGAAATTCTTAAACCTAAAGCCTCTCCGTTGTTCGGGTCTAAAAGGAGGAAGATCCGCGAACTTCATTGATGGTCTTCGTAAAAGTCTTTTTATGCGCATGCCACCGAGACAAAAGCAAAGTTGGGAGCTTATCAATTGCAAAATGTTGCCCATATTTGGTATGAGACAGTAGGTTAGCCCCATTGTGGGAAGACGTGTCCCAAGAACGTGGGACTAGGGGTTTTTTAGATGTTTTCGGACCACTCTCCACCAATTAAGGTCGAGAAGGCGAACGCTTATGAGTTTGAGAGACTCAGACAGAATGGCATTAGTATGAATGAATATTATCTCAAGTTTGTTTCCATGGCTAGGTATGCTTAGTATATGATACCTGATATGAGAGCCATAGTTAGGCGTTTTGTGTTGGGGCTTACACCATATTTGCATGGTGACGCAAATATTGCTGCTCAGAATGACAAGATGACCATCACCAAGATGGCTGCTTTTGTGCAAGGTAATGAGGAAAGACTAAAGGAAAGAAGCTCTTGCAAAAGAGAATGACAAAAAATTCGAATAAAAGAGCTAAGTCCGTACGGTCATGGGGGAGAGTGGAGCCAAGAAATTCTTTGAAATATCATCGTGGACTCGCTCCATCTCACCAAAGGTTCACCCCGTAAAGCTAAGGAATGATCAGAAGAGACAGAGTTCTAGGCCGAGTTACCCTATTCTCAGGCTAGTGTGGGTTAGAAGACTTATGACATTCGGGCACAGAAGAGTGTGGTAAGAGACACCCGGGGGTGTGTCGCATGGGTATGGATGTTTACGCGTGGCGTGTGGTCCGGGGGCCATTTTTAGAGAGATTATCCATCGGCGAGACGAGTGACCGGAGTTAACGAGGCTCACCACGAACCCGGCCGCACCTCAAAATTCTCAAGCATTAGGTCGGGGGCATGGTGGGGCTAAGTCTGGAAATGCAGGCGCAGGTCAAAATTGCTTGTATGCTTTAGCAAGTTGTCAGGATACAGAGGCACGTGCAGATATTGTCATAGGTACATTAACAGTTTTCACTTTTGACTTCTATGCCCTTATTGACCGGTAGATCCACCTTATCTTACGTGACCCATTTGTTGCGAAGAAATTGGGATCGAACCCACGTAAAAGTTGCATAAATCCTTCAGGTGTCCACCCGAGCCGGAGAATGGGCAGTAGCTAGACGTATTTATAGGGTGCCCGATTTTTAGTTTATCACCGTAGAACTATAGCTGACTTAGTAGAGTTAGAGATGGTAGACTTTGATGTAATCATGGGTATGGATTGGTTATCTTCATGTTATGCCACAGTAGGTTGTTGAACCAAAATAGTGAGATTTGAGTTTCCTAATGAACCAATTATAGAGTGGAAGGGTAATTTAGTAATACCTAGGGGTAGGTTTAGTTCCTCTCTAACAGCCAGAAAGATGATTTTCAAGGGGTATATTTATCACTTAGTTCGAGTCAGGGATGTAGATTCCCACACTCTATCCCTCCGTCTACATGGGCCGGTTGTTCCCCAGCCAGGTTTCAGGTCTTGCGAAAGATCTTCCCGGAGTTCTTCCTGACAGGAAGATTGACTTTGAAATTGATCTACTTCCGGACACTCAGCCAATATCTATTCCGCCATAGAGAATGGTTTCTGCAGAGTTAAAAGCTCAGTTAAAAGATCTCCTTGACTAGGGATTTATTAGACCGAGTGTTTCACCTTGGGATGCGCTAGTCTTGTTTGTCCGAAATAAAGATGGTTCCTTACACATGTACATTGATTACTGTCGCCTTGAACAAGGTCACCATTAAGAACAGATACCCTCTTCCCAGGATAGACAATTTGTTTAACCAACTTCAGGGTGCCCAGTGCTATTCCAAAATTGACCTCAGATCAGGATACCATTAATGAAAGGTTAAGGAAGTTGATATTTCGAAGATCGCTTTCAGAACCCGTTATGGTTATTTTGAATTTCTTGTCATGTCATTTGGATTGACAAATGTACCAGCTGCTTTCATGGATCTTATGAACAGGGTCTTCAAGCTTTATCTCAATTTATTCTCATTGTCTTCATTGATGATATTTTGGTGTATTCTTGTAGTGAGGCTGAACACACAGAATATCTCGGAATAGTGTTGCGTACACTTCAGGATCGTAAGCTTTTACGCTAAATTCTCAAAGTGTGAATTTTGGCTCAAGTCGATGGCGTTTCTCGACCACGTGATTTCGAGTGAATGCATGAAAGTTGATTCTCGTAAAATTAATGCCGGTAAAATTGGCCCTGCACTCCACCCGGTTTCGACATAAGAAGTTTTTGGGTTTAGCGGAGGCTATTATGAACGTTCGAAAGGGATTTTCCTCTATTTCGGCTCTATTAACTAAGTTGACTCAGAAAAAGGTTAAGTTTCAGTGCTCAGATGCATGTGAGCAAAGCTTTGAAGAGTTGACAAAGAGGTTGACTTCTGCTCCAGTTTTGATGCTACCAGAGGGAACCGAAGAGTTCGTTGTATATTGTGATGTTTTGGGAATTGGTCTCGGATGTGTCTTAAAGTAGCATGGTAAGGTTGTAACTATACATCTCGTCACTCTTTAAGACTCGTGCGAAAAGAATTATCTGCCTCATGACTTAGAGTTGGTAGCCGTGGTTTTTGCAACTTAAGATATGGCATCATTAGTTATATGGAGTAAATGTTGATATTTTCACCGATCATAAAGGCCTGCAGTATATCTTCAAGCAAAAAGAGCTAAATCTTAGGCAGAAAAGATGGCTCGAATTGCTTAAGGACTATGATGTGGATATTCTCTATTATCCTGGGAAAGAGAATGTAGTAGTCGATGCTCTTAGTCAGCATTCCATGAGAAGTTTAGCTCACGCTGACGCAGATAAGAGATTTATGACAAAGAAAGTTCATCGCTTAGCTAATCTAGGAGTTCGACTCTTGGACTCTGAAGATGGTGGTGTTGTTGTTCAGAACAGAGCTCATTCCTCCTTAGGGATAGAAGTTAAAGAGAAGCAGTTTAGTGATCCCTACTTGATACAACATAAAGAGGAGATTCACAAGCATAAGACAACGGCTTATGAACAAGGGGAAATGATGGTACCTTGAGGTACCGAGGCAAATTATATATTCCAGATGTAGATGGGCTCAGAGAGTGAATTATGTCAGAAGCTCACAACTCCAGGTATTCCATTCACCGTGTTTCACTAAGATGTACCATGATCTTAAAGAGATTTATTGGTGGAATGATATGAAAAAGAATGTAGCAAATTTTATGGCTAAGTGTCTGAATTGTCAGCAAATGAAAGCCGAACACGCAGGCCTGGTGGTTGGGCCCAGAATATTGATATTCCTGTTTGAAAATGGGAGATGATAAACATGGACTTCATAACAGGTCTACCTCGTTCATCCCGTAGACATGACTCGATTTGGGTGATTATGGACCGACTTACTAAGTCAGTGCACTTCTTGCCAGTTAGGACAACCGATTCAGCAGAAGATTTTGCCAAGTTGTATATTCGCGAGATTGTCAGATTGCATGGGACTATAGTGTCTATTATTTTAGATCGTGGTGCTCAGTTCACAGTGAACTTTTGGAAATCCTTTCAAAAGGGATTGGGTACCAAGGTGAACCTCGGATGCCTTTTCCCACCCTCGGACGGACGGCTAGGCCGGGGAAGCAGTATCATTCGGACTGCGAGGACATTTGAGAGAAGATACGTCATAGATTTTAAAGGTAATTGGGATGATCACTTGTCCCTCGTTGAGTTTTCTTATAATAATAGTTATCATGCTAGTATCAAGATGGCACCGTTTAAAGCTTTTTATGGGTGAAGGTGTAGATCACATATTGGTTGGTTTGAAGTTGGTGAAGCAGAGTTATTGGGACAAGGTTTGGTCTATCAGGCTATGGAGAAAGTCAAGTTGATTTAGGAGCATTTGAGAACGACTCAGAGTCGCCAGAAGTCTTATACAGATGTGAGGCGAAGAGACTTAGAGTTTCAAGTTGATGATTGGGTATTCCTTAAAGTCTCACCCATGAAGGGTGTTATGAGATTTGGGAGGAAAGGGAAGCTTAGCCCCAGATATATTGGACTTTATAGAATCCTGCGAAGGGTTGGTCAAGTAGCTTATGAGCTTGAATTGCCACAAGAGTTGGTTGCTGTTCATCCAATATTCCATATGTCTATGTTGAGGAAGTGTGTGAGAGACCCGTCGCTGGTTGTTCCTACTGACACTATACCTATTAAGGATGGCCTAACCTATAAAGACATCCCTGTAGCAATCCATGATCGTCAGGTTCTCAGTTGAGAACTAAGGAAGTTGCCTCAGTTAAAGTTTTATGAAGAAGTCAAAAAGTTGAAGAGATTACATGGGAAGCCGAAGAAGACAATCCAGATATCCCCATTTGTTTGAAGAGCAAGCAGAGAACGCTCAAGGTAGCCCTTCCATAATCCATGCCATGTCTCATGTTTCATGCTCATGTTATGTATCCAGTGCCCATGTTCCATGTCTCAGTATTCATGTTTCCATGTAACCATGTCATGTTAATTCAGTCTCTATGTTTCATGTCATGTTTCCTTCACGTTCATGTATTCAAGCTATGTCCAGTCCCAATCTTAACCATGACCCATCATTCGAGGACGAATGATCCCCAAGGGGAGATATTGTAAAACCTCGTACCTTTAAACTAAGTCGCGTCTATGACACAGGGATCCCGGAAGCAAAAAGAGGGATTTTAAGTCGAAAAAAACTTGACTTAGTTCTACAGGTGGCATTTAACGGCCAAAGGGACAGATCATCAATTGATCGATAGCCCGTCAAAATGGACTGTCCCTAGCAACCTTGTTTTGCATAAACTCTGGACTTTTTCAGACTACTGACAGTACGGTCAAATCGACGAACCATCAATGATGAACCGTTAAAAATAGACTCGGATCATCAAAGCAACTCGACAGACCGTTGACACGTCGACAGACCGTCAAGTGCACCGTCAATCCTCCCCGACAGCAATTAGTAGAAATATGACACTTCATTCTAAAAAATCAGTTTTCACAATTCCCAAGCCCTAGTACGAAGGTTTTCTTCTCCCATCAATCCAAAACATCAAGGTAAGCCATTCCAAGTCAATTCTAACATGTATTCATGTAATCTAACAAGGGTTCATCATTCCTAACGATGGGTTTTC
>NW_026716555.1:0-17401 GCF_029784015.1 Lycium ferocissimum
ATTAATACCAACTTTCTGAATTTCTTCCCTTTCCCACATCACATAACCATAAAAAACAACAAAAACACTAAGTAAAATCAATCCATTCCTTGTTATACTAAAATAGCCCATACCTTACCACCTAACACATATTTTTCATGACTTCCATTCATTTCTACACATATCACAACATGCACAACCACCTATTAAACATGTAAAGATGATTAAATCTTACCTTCTCCATTCATGTTCTTCACACGGCCAAGGTTCGTGAATTGCGACAAGGAGCGGTTTTCTTGTTCCAACAACTACTCCACGTTAACGAGGGCCTTTCCATTGGTAGGAAACTAGAAGAAAAGAATTTTCCATGATCAAAATTGAGGGGCAAGTTTCGGCCCGGCCACCGCCGAATGGCTTGCTCTTGTTCTTTCTTAACTTTCTCTCCAAATTGTCTTGAATTTTCTAGAGTGATATATGATGAAGATGACTTAATAGTCATCTTATGCCTCCATATAACTAGCACATGTGGCCCATGGCCCACATGTGCCATACGGCCATATGCTATTTTTTTCCATGAAATTCCAAGTTTCCAAACTTCACTTTTGCCCCATATTTCATGTGAAATATTAGTTTCCATAATTTCACTTTTAACCCAAATTTTCCTTTAATATTCCATACTAATAAAATTCTATAAGCAACTTATGTCTTAAACAAAGTAAAAAATAGCCTTATCTTTAACTTTGCTAACTTAAAATATTCCGACGTACAAAATGCGAGATATAACGTAACGATGACTCTTCTCCCATCATTGTTAGGCAGGCCACCGCCTCCACCCGCTTGAGACACATAATCCACCGCAATAAGAATATATTTCAGGCTATATGAGCTCACAAAAGGGCCAATAAAATCAATGCCCCACACATCAAAGAGCTCCACTCGAAAACCATAAAATTCATCGGTGTTTCATGCTTAGACTAATTGGGCCTTGGCACCGGCATTTATCACGAACGTGCCCAACGTATTCGTATCCCGATAGATGGCTAATAATAGCAGCCACAATTTAGTACTTTGCAGTAGCTCTATTTCCATTGTGATGCCACCAACCGGAGAATCATGATAAGCTTTCAAGATATCCATCACCTCGTATTGACCCTACATCTTGATCATATGCCCGTATAAATCTAATAAGTAAGTCTCATCCTGAATAATATCTTTTGTCGTGATCTCTCAAGAATTTCTTCTTTTCATATGCCTTAATCTTCAGAACAATGCTAGTTTGCAGATAATTGCAATGTCGGCATACCATGGTGCCACATCACTAGAGACCGCCAAAGACTTTTCATCAGGAAAAGTGTCATCACATCCAACACATCAATCGGTCTCCCTCTGTTTTAAGTCCGGAGAGATGGTCGACCACTTGGATTTTTCGACCTTTTCGTCTTTCCTTGAAAATCAAAATTCTTGCAGCACACACCATCTTATCAACCGTGTGTATCCTTTTAGCCATTAAGTACATGGCAGGCAGCATGGTCAGTGTGAAACACTACCTTGGCACCCAATAAATAAGCCTGGAACTTTTCAAAGGCATAAACAATAGCAAGTAGCTCCTACTCTGTTACTGTATAGTTCATTTGAGCTCAATTTAGTGTTTTGCTTGCATAATAAATTGGGTGCAAGATTTTGTTGAGCCGCTGACCAAGCACAACGCCAATGGCAAGACCACTGGTATCACACATCAATTCAAAAGGTAAAGACCAATCCGGGGACACAACAATAGGGGCTGAGGTCAATTTCAACTTCAACTCGTCAAAGGCCTTCATGCACTTCTCATCAAAATTGAATTTGGACTCCTTTTCCAAAAGTTTGCACATGGGATTAGAAATTTTGGAGAAGTCTTTGATAAATCTTCTATAGAATCTAGCGTGCCCCAAGAAACTCCGAACCCCTTTAACTGAGATGGGTGGAGGGAGTTTTGAAATCACATCGATTTTGGCTTGGTCAACTTCAATCTCTCTTTCAAAAATCTTATGGCCAAGGACAATTCCCTACTTTACCATAAAATGACACTTTTCCCAGTTGAGAACGAGGTTTGTCTCCTCACACCTTTGTAGAACCCGATCAAGATGGTCTAAACATTCACCGAATGAATCTCCCACAAATGCAGAAATCATCCATGAAGACTTCAAGAAAAGTTTTTCAACCATATCGAGAATATGGACATCATGCATGCCGGAAAGTTGGGGCATTGGTAAAGTAAAATGGCATTCAAAGGACGTCCCATAAGGACAAGTGAAAGTAGTGTTTTCTTGGTCTTCCAATGCATTATTGATTTGGTTGTACCCTGAGTACCTATCCAAGAAACAATAATAAGACCTTCCAGCTAGCCGATCAAGCATTTGATTAATAAAAGGCATAGGGAAATGATCCTTGCAAGATGCAGTGTTCAACTTTCTGTAGTCCATACAAACTCTCCAATCGGTGATAGTTCTTGTAGGAATTAATTCATTTTTAGAATTAGGGACAACAGTGATGCCCCCATTTTTTGGCACACATTAGACCGGACTTACCTATGGACTATCGGGCTTGTCGGGCAAACTACTCAAAGATCTAGCCACTTAATCTCTTTCTTTACCACCTCTTGTCTAGTGGATTCAATCTTCTCTGATTCTTAAAACTCAGTGAACTTTCCTCTTCCAATTGAATTCGGTGCTCACAAATTTCGGAGGGAATCCCTCGGATGTCTGCAATAGTCCAACCCAAAGCTCTCAAATGCTTCCTCAAAACTGCGATGAGTCTTTGAGTTTGGCCCTCATTCAGAAGTGATGACACAATAATTGGGAGAGTGGCATTTGCTCCAAAAAACTTATATCTAAGATGGGATGGAAGTTGCTTGAGCTCCAACTTCGGCAGCTCAATAATTAAATGTTTTGCTGGAGGGGTTGTTCACTTCTCTAGATGAAGAGATAATTTCTTAGGCTTATAAGATTAAGACCCCAGATCGGTGAGTTTACCGTCTCAATATATCCCTCCATTTCTTCTGCATCAAAATTGACCAAGATGGCCGATAATGCTTCACCCAAGCATTTTTCTTCCATCTTGAATTCTACCGCTTCATCCACCACATCAAAAGAATTAATGACTGAAATACTTTGATAAAGACTAGGAAATTTCATACCCTTGCTGGCGTGAAAAGCCACCTCCTCATCATTAGCCCGAAACTTGATTTCATGCTTTTCTGAATCCATAAGAGCCCTCCCTGTAGCAAGGAAAGGTCTCCCCAAAATAATAGAAATTTCTTGATCAACAATAGTTTCAAGAATCACGAAATTTATCGGCAGTAGGAATTCCCCAATTCGAACAAGAACATCATCAACTACCCCAACTGGCCTTTTGATCAATCTGTTCGCCATTTGCAACCTCATGGTAGTGGGCCTTGGCATCTCTAATCCCGATCTCTTGAAAATCTCAAGGGGCATAAGATTTATGCTAGCCTCGTTATCACACAACGCCTTGGCAAAATCCTAATGCCCTATGGTGCATGGAATGGTGAATGCTCCAGGATCTTCCCTTTTTTGTACTGTGGTCATGGAGATAATAGCACTAACGCGATGAGTGATACCCACAATGTCGTGTTTCAATGGCTTCTTCTTCTTTGTTATGAGATCCTTCAAATACTTAGCAAACCCAGGCATTTCTTGGACAGCATCCATGAAAGGAATGTTCATCGTCAATTACATAAGTTGATCATAAAATCGCAAACACTTGTCATCTTCTATTTTTCTCACTAACCTTTGAGGAAAAGGCGGTGAAGATTTGAACAATTGAGTCAAAGGGCGTAGAGCGCCAAAAAAAAGTTTGGCCTTCTTTTCATGTTTTTTCTCCTTGTGCCTTAAGATTTTCAAGATTTTTGCTTCTCTTCGCCTATAATAGGGACTTATCTCCTCTCGTTTCTTCCTCCACAATAACATCGACACATCGGGTCAGGTGCCTCTTCTTCAACAATTAGCTCAAGATCAATCACCTTTTTATCAGCACCTAGAAGTATTTTTCCACTTCGAGTGCTAATAACAGCTACATGCTCCACAGAGTTTACCCCACTACCTTTCGGATCTGGAATTGTATCACTTGGTAGTTGTCCACGTTGAGGAGTATGCACTTCTCTGGAAAAGTCTCTGAATTGCGATTCAAGCCTTTGAATGGCAGCTGAATGAGATAGTTGAACCTGAGACATTCCCTTATTGTACTTTCGGCCCGTCGTAGTTCATTAGCATTTTCTTCATCATACTGACTCATGCGTTTAATCATTAGCAAGCATTGCCAGTAGTTGTTAGCTAAATGGTCTCTCCACTGTTGGGAATTTGATGCTTGCCCCCTTGGTGGAATGTAGGGTTAGAGCTCTTATTGCCATAATTGTTGTTATCAGAATTCTTGATTTGATTTTCCCCGATCATTTTCGCTATAATTGTTCCACTTAATTGGTGTTGAGGCCTCTGCTATGGGTGATGGCCGGACCTTGATAATTTTGCCACACTGACCACCTTGGGAGTTGTTGACATAATTAGCATCTTCATAATGTTGTTGCCCATCTTGGTAGATCCCTCGGTGGACTTGATATCCCTCGTGGAGGAGGTGGTAACTCGCCAGCATTTACCCCCCGTGCATCCTTTTCTGCCAACTTCTTTGATAATAGATCCACCATGGTGTGCAATTGAGCAAAGGCATGATCCCTCTCTTGGTTTTCTTTTGCAAAAGTGGCTAGTGATAGACTACCATAAAAACGACTCTCACTATCAGTTGAATGCCAAGCTTGATTGTGGGTGGTGAGTTTATTAAGCAACCGGGTGATGTTGACAAATGACTTGTCCATGAAGCATCCTCCCGCGGCAGTATTGACAGCAATCTGATTCATTGTATCTAAGCCCTTGTAGAATTTCCTCGGTGAGAATAGCATCTGAAAACCCGTGAGTTGGAGATTGAGCTAGAAAGTACTTGAACCGCTCCTATGCCGAATATAATTGTTCCCCAGGGAGTTGTTTGAACCCAAAGATCTTATCTCGAAGTTCAATTTTTTTTGCTCCGTGGAAACCATTTATTCAAAAATGTATTTGCTAGCTCGCTCAGTGTGAATAGAATTGTCGTAGCTTTTCATACTATTCCCTTGCTTGGCTAGCCAAGGAATATTCAAAGACCTATAACCCAAGTGCATCAAAGCAGAAACAAGCACCTTGAGATTGCCGAGCACACACGTGCGGGGAAGTTCTTCAAATGTCGGTGGTGCCCTTCCGAAGAATTTCGAAAATAACCTTCAAGTTTTAGCAGCTGATAGATAGAACTATCAATTTTGAAAGTAGCATTTCCAATCCTAGGAAGGGCCATAGCAGAAGCATAATCAGCTTCATTGATGAATTCTGCAAATATATTCTCATCTTCGTCCTCTTAAAGGCATGTGGGTTCACTGGGCCCACTTCGTTCCCTTGATTTCATTTATGCCTTCTCGCCATGTTCAACTCGGTTACCAAAACAAAGAACAAGGTGTGATGGAATAGAAAAAGATTTAAAGAAAAGTACACAACAATCGATAATTTCAAAATCGTATTCGACGGCTAAATGCGCCAAAATTTTATACGCTCAAATTACACCTATAAGTGGCGTAAAGCGGTCGTTGTCAAATATATAACCCAAAAAAGGTTGGGATCGAATCCCACGAGGGAATATGGAGAAAAAGTGGTACTAATTGTATGCGATATTAGTCTTTAAAGGCTTTAATCCTATTCCGAATAGTTTGAAATATTTGTTGTGTAATGTAAAACGAATACTTTGACTTGAATTGTAATTAATGCGAGAGAGAGACAAAGGTTGTGTTCCAGAAAACTTTGATTAGATATTATGCTTGTGTTTCAATGTGATATACTTCGAATGCTTATTCTAAAGATATGCACTTGATCTCGAAAGACTTCCCAATGTTTCCCGAACTCAGCTAGGCCGTATTTCCTCTTATGATTTTCCCAAATACGAGAGAGTTGAAATTTAAGAGCGACCAATAATGCCAATTAGACTTGTTCTTATTCCTAAGTTAGTCTATTAAACGAGGGCTAACGCCCCGCGTCATTGTTATTCAATCTTACCAATGCTAACTCTCTTTCCTAAGAAAAGTTAGCTTTAATGGCTTAGGCTAATGCTTGCAATCATTACCCAACGCTAAAACACAAAGATTGAATAAATACCAACAACCGTTATGCATATATCAATAGTAGAAACCCATTCACATAATACCCATCATGGGGTCCATAACCTTAGAACTTGAATTAGCTACTCATCATTTTGGTTAACAAAGAAAGCTTAAAAGATAACATAATGTACCTACAATAGCAATACAATGTGGAATGAGGATGAAGTTGATGCCTTAAATGCCCCAACAACTTCACAAATATCCAAGGCTTAAAGTTAGTGCTCCCAAAAGAACTGAATAATTGCTAGAAACCTAACTTTAAGTATTTATAGGGCCAAAAATCGTGCCAAAGTTCTGGATAAAAACACCCTTCGCGACATCGTTACGGACAGTAACACAGGTTACGGACCATTCTTCGGTTCCGTCCTTTGTCGCTTGATATTAGGTCAACCGTTACGGCTTCTTTTGACGGACCGTAATACAGGTTACGGTCCGTCTCTTCCAGCGGATCATGGCTTCAGTTTTCAGTGGCCTATGCGTTACGCCCTGTAACCTTCGTTACGGACCGTCCTTCTGGGCGTAACATGTGACAATAATTAGGCTTCTCACTAGAAATTCCCTGTATTACGATACACGTTACCACCCGTAACATGAGTTACGGACCGTCCTTTTGAGCGGCATGTATCTGGATCTTCCTCTTAGGTTACGGATCACGTTACGGTCCGTAACTCGAGTTACGGATCGTCCTTTTGCTCCCAAGTTGTCCGTTTTTCGACAATTCATCATTTTCGTTCCTTAGTCAACCAACCCTACAAAACATCAAAATAACATAAGAAACGATGTAAAAACACTTAAAAACAAGCAACACTTTTAGTGGAAAGACATAAAATGTGCCGAAATTCATGGCGCATGAAGCTCCCGTTCAGTCCTTCTTCCGACCACCATCTTGCCCTTTTGGGCCGCTGTAGCTTTCCTCTTCATAGGCATTTCTAAAATCATAACATACGATTAGGAAGAAGGGAATCCTGATAACATAGCTCTATCACACGATCTAAGATTATAAAGAACGATTAATAATTTCTAAATGCCCTGCAGCTGCCTGTTTATAAATGTGGCACGCTTCACACCTATAAACAGGACTCTACTGGACACGGCTCGCAGACATGCCCTTGAATGAATTGGTCTGATACCACTTTTGTCATGGCCCGACTAGAGGGTCATGACGGGCACCCGGAGCTAACCCACCGAGTACCTGTAAGCATACATCTCATTATCCTTTCTAGGTGGGCCATAAGCTAGATCATATGCGTCATACTCTGTAAGGACATGTATCATAAGATAATGGCACGTCGTTATGTAATCATCAAAAACCATGCCCATAAGCATAAGCCAACAAGGTTACATAATGTTATACAACAACAAGAACGGCTAAACCTAAGGAACATCTAGTTACATATATTTGTCTACGAGCCCCTAAATAGAATACAAGAATCCATAAGGACGGGGCAGGACTCTGCCATACCCAAGTATATATACACAAAAGAGTAGTACTAATAACTATGGCTCCGAAACCACCATAGCACTACTGAGATTCTGCTGATGGAGCTCCTAAAGATCAGGTCTGTCTACATGTCTACCTGCGGGCATGAACGCATCATCCACAAGAAAGGATGTCAGTACGAATAATGTACTAAGTATATAAGGCAGGAAAATAACATAAGAAGAAACGTGGAACATAACAAGAAATGTGGGACATAACATGAAAGTAAAGAGATAACATGTTCATCTGATTGCCTCGTAAGGCGGATATCATGCATGCTTAACCTTTTTGAAAACTTTTCTTCATATATACATAATAGTGTTGCGGAACGTGCAGCCCGATCCATGTATATATATATATATATATATATATATATATATATATATATATATATATATAATATATTGATGTGAAACATGCAACCCGATCCATTTATCCATATATCCCGCGTCCGGGATGATATCCAACTGATCAGGTGGCTATGCGTATATAATGACTCACCTTTCCCCTTACCCCATATATACATATAAATATATATATCATATACATATATAACATAGGTAGCATGCATGAGATCCCAAGTTAAAGTTATGACTTTATCGGAGTGACGTAAGGTCGGTAACCTCCGATTTACATTATGGAACAATCATCATCGCAATATCTCACCTTGAAGGAACAATTATCATAAGGTGAGAACAACAACAATGAATAAATCCTGAAAATCATGAAATAAGCTCAATAATCTCATCATAGCATTAAAATCATAACTTTGAGACTTCTAGAAATAGGATTATCATCATCATCATCATGAAAACATAATCATCTTTAGCATCATAAGAAACTTCAAGAATCATGAATATCTAGCTTGTAGGAATAAGGACATCATGAAAAATATGTATGAGTTCACGAGAAAGGAGTCATCATAGTCATTATGGTCAGCATAGAAACATCTTGTCATGAATATTATAAAAACCTTGAGAACCAGGAACTTCTAGCTGTTCGGGAACAAGAATGTTATGGAAAACATGTATCGCACCATAACATAGGAATCATGCCTTTAGAAAGAAAGGGACTAGCCTTACATACCTTTTTGTCTCCTACGACTTACGCTTATCCTCCCGAGCTCGCAAATCTACATCTGAGAGAATTCATACTATCGTTAGACTTGTCGTCGTACACTTATATTATGCTTTCAAATTAAACTACTTCATATCCTGCCAAAAATCGGGCAACATCTCCCCTGTTTATATGCCTAGCCCGAAATCATAATCCAACAACCAACAACAACAACAATACCAACATCAACAACAACATAATCAATACCAATATGCTCCATAAAACATCCCTCATGATGTTTTTCAATTTCTCAACTAACCAACTCGTTATACGATTATTTAATAACTTTATCTCCGTAAATAAACCTAAATCAATATCAATAAAGGAAGATTCATACCTTAATTCTGCTAGAACCACAATACCTTCACTTTCTACCTTGAGTTCAAGCCAAGACTCGCCGTAATGTGATTTTATAACCGCAACTATACGCTGTCCGAACCCAAATCCGGAGATTAAACTTGATTTGGGATAAAATTTGATGTTTAGAAGTTAAGGAAATTTCCAGAAAAATTTTAGACAGTTTTGAGGTGCTTTTATGAAAATTAAGGGGGTAAGCCTCCTTTTATAAGATTCCAGGGTCTGCCTACACCGACCTAAAACTTGCTAAGCTCGTTCGCACCACCTTGGGTGCGTTCTGTCTGAGTTGTGCCCTGGCTCCTCTGTTCGTTCGCACCACCCCTAGGTGCGTTCGCGTAGAGTTAATCCCTGCTCTGGTGGCCTGTCTTAAAATAACCATAACTCTTGATTCTGATGTCGGATTGATGCGCAGTTTGTTGCGATGGAAACTAGACTTCCTGAACTTCAATTTAGGCTTTTGGTTTTCCTCAAAACTTCTCATATACTAAAAGATATTCTTTCTCCAAATCAGACCAAAATTTCCCTTCATATTTTCTCCAACGTTCCTACGAACTTAGCCTCCTTAATTCAGTTACTCGCTAATCCTCCCATAGCTCATTATATGTACTAAAACCTTTATAACCACAAGATAGACGCATACAATTGTATATATATTCTTGAAGGCAACTTCGAGTTCCTACTTAAAACAACCAACACTTATAAATTTTAACATAAAGAATCGGGGTGTAACACCTATTGCCTGGGGGGGTTGCGTTTCATGCCCGCAGGTCTACAGATACCGGTTGGTGATCTATCTATTAGGATGTCAGTTCAGCGGATGAAGTTGATGTAGTTCGTTTGTCCCGGAGATGCCTAGAGTCGCATGGTCTATATATATATATATATATATATATATATATATATATATATATATATATATATATATATATGTATGTACGCGCATATGTATGGGTATGACGGGGCCTTGTCCGGCCACGTTGTATTATGTTTCTAGTAGAGGCTTGTAGATAGTTATGTACAGTCAGATGAGGTTCAGGTTTGAGATTTCATATGTCATTACAGTTGGTTATGATAGCCTTATCGACTCATAAAATATGTTCAGTATTTTCATAGATGTGTCTTTCAGAACAGTTGATACATGCATGCTCTTATTGAGTTTATTGAGAGTCATATGACGACCCTATTGGCCCACCTATGCTTATGTTGTTATCACAGATGTATGTCAGATGGTACTTGACTAGTATGGTCAGGTTCCCATCATGGCCCTTCAATTTGGGTCGTGACAGACAACTTACAGGATTCATTGAGCCAGGGGTTCATTAAACTGAGTGTCTCCCCTTGGGGTGCTCCTGTGTTATGTGTGAAGAAGAAAGATGGGACCATGAGGATGTGCATTGATTATCGCTAGCTGAACAAGGTTACTATTCAGAACAAGTGCCCTATGCGTCGTATTAATGATTTTTTTGACCAGCTTCAGGGTGCTTCAATGTTTTCAAATATTGACTTGCGTTTAGGTCCTTTCGGATGAGATATGGCCACTATGAGTTTCTAGTGATATATTTTGGGCTTATCAATGCCCCGACTGCATTTATGACTTTGATGAATGTAATATTTAGGACATTTCTTGATTCTTTTATTATTGTGTTTATTAATGATATATTGGTGTATTCCAAGAGTAGAGAGGAGCATGAGAGCCATCTTCGTACTGTTCTTGAGTTGTTGAAGAAGCATAGCTTGTTTGCTATATTTTCTAAGTGTGAGTTTTGGTTGGCGTCTATGGCATTCTTGGGCCATGTTGTGTCTAAGGATGGGATTATGGTTGACCCACAGAAGATTGAGGCTGTGAGGGGTTGGCCGAGGCCCACTACAGATACTGAGGTTTGTAGTTTTGTGGTTTGGCCAGCTATTACCGTCGCTCTGTGAAGGGTTTTGCTGCTATTGCTTCGTCATTGACCAGATTGACTCAGAAGGATGTTCCCTTCCAGTGGTCAGATGATTGTGAGGAGAGCTTTCAAAAGCTCAAGCTTCTTTTAGCTTCAGCCCTGATATTAGCATTACCCGTGGAGGGTAAGGATTTTGCGATCTATTGTGATGCCTCTCGTGTGGGTTTGGGTGTTGTGTTGATGTAGAAGGGTAGAGTGATAGCTTATGCCTCCCGTCAGTTGAAGATTCATGAGAAGAATTACAATACCTATGATTTGGAGTTGTTGGCCGTAGTTGTTATATCCCGTATTTTGAACAACGGGACAATCCGAGTTAATTATGATAAGTTAGGGGCAAGACTATTCCGGAATACGAAGTAGAGACTTTTGTTTGTTTTAAAAGTATAAGGGTGTATGACTTTATTGGCATGGAAATATTAAGGGACCATTTGGGGTCAAAAGCTATTTTTGGAAAGTATTTGGTTCAAAAAAAGAAGAAGAGAAAAATAGGGGCTATGTGGCCGGCCACCTTGGTGTGGGCCAAGGGCCACATGGATGGTTATAATATGTAGCAAAAGATGACTTAGTCTTCATCTTCAACACTTAGAAAAAAAATCTAGAAACTTGGAGAAAGAGTTGAAGGCATTCGGCCATAACTCCCAAAAATTGAAACCAAGATTAGCCATAAAAAAAAATTGGTTCTTCTAGGAAATCCACTAATTGAAGGTCCCTTGTTGATGTGGAGTTGTTGTTGGGGTCAATAGACTACTTGTTTTCATCCTCTGCTAACCCTAGCCAAGTTGTGAAGTTGAAGGGAAAAGGTAAGATTTAATCTTGTTTTTATATGTTGTGGTGGTTTATGTGTGTTATAGCATGTAAATATGGATGAAATTCATGGAAATATTGCATGTGGAAGTGAGCCGTGTGCATGGTGTGTTGGCCGTGTGTGTGTGTTGTGTTGTGTAGAAGTAATGAATTAAATTCTAGCTAGCATGTTTTGATTGATTGTAGTGTGAAGATATGGATGAGAATCATCAATATGTAGGTGTGTGGTGATGGCCGAATATGGGTCATGTTGTGTGACAAAGAATGAATTAATATTGCTTAGTGTTTTAGTTGTTGTCGTTATGAATTCTATGTTGACGATAAGAGTTTAATGACTCAAGATTGATATTATAAATGTTGCGGGCTGATTTGGAGGATTATGTGCATTTAATGTAATTTCTATATTTGTGAGAATGGCATTGTTAGAATGTGGATTGTTGGAGCAAATCATGATTCGGAAGTTAGGAATGTGTTATGGATGTTGTTCTCGGGTTGGGACAGTTTTCGGGTGAATTGGAGCAATTGTTGGATTGTTGGAAATATTGTATGAATTGTTTAAAATGTTCTTGAATGTTGTTGGTATGGGTTCGGACTAGTATTTGAATGTATAAGCGTTGATGTTGGCTTGAATGTAAGCCGTTGAATTGAATATAATGAATGTTGTTGGATTAGGTAGAAAGAGTATTTAATGTTAGAATGCGTTTTGAATTGATTATTGATGTTGCTAGTTTGGTTGTTGGTGTTGTTGTTGTTGAATTTGGCCGAGTTGAATTCTCGGGGTTGTGCATTTACAGGGGAAATGTTGTCCAAATTTTCGTAGAATTAAGTGCTAGTTTGGAAATGAACTCCTAATGCCTATAGTAATGTTGGTATTTAATGATGTTATGTAGATCTTGGGGAGTCCGAGACATAGGCTTGATTTGGATTAGCTTTGAGAGCGATCGAGGTATGTAAAGCTCAACCCTTCCTTCTTTTGGCATGCCTTAGTTATAAATAGGCTATGACACGAGCCTCGAGGAAATTCTATTCCCGCGATCCGAGCATGTTTATGATTCTTATTTGTTTCTTGGTATTCGTATGCTTGATGTGATGAAATATTGGCCCTTATGTCTTTGGAATATTTTATTTTCAAATGTTGCATAAAAAGTTTTGTTTTTAAAGGTTTTAACTACGAACGACCGTAACTTTCCATACGTAAAGGCTCGGATTGCCCCGATATGTTCGTAGGAGCTTTCATGGCATATGATGACTATGTTTTTCATAGGTGGGCCCGGCTCGGGTTGACACCCGTCCTAGGGTCCCGCGACTTTCCTTTACGTACTTCTGATGACTTTTGAAAGAATATGATATGACTATTATCCCGATTTCAAGTACGATCAGTTTACTTACCTTTTGAGTCTATGATAATGATTTTGTGCATATGGTTACTCACTACTCTGCTCGTGCAAATGGTTATTGCATCTTTCGCCGAGTCCCGGGCCGGTTATGTATCGTGCGCACTATATGATATTCTGGAGTATGATGTGTCCTGTTCGCCGAGCTCCTCTGTTATTGGGCCGGGTACCGTGTATATGTGATATTGGCCGCTGGATTTTTGACCGCGGTATGTCGGGTTTCGGAGATATGAAATCTTCTGGAGTATGATGTGTTATGGCGCCATCGACGGGCGGGCGACCATATCTTCTTTGCCCCTTGCATGATTTGTATTTTTCAACAATGAACATTTTGGTATTTTGGATATTGCACTTGTTTTCGTATTACCATTTCGATTATGACTGATTTGTTTCTTCGTATCATCGCTTTGCATACTCGGACATATTCCTTGACCCCTGTCTTCGAATGCTTGCGTTTCATGCCCGCTGTACGACGCGATTCGTGATCCGCCGCCCAGGACACCTATTTCGCTGTTGCTGAGTGCTCCCTTTATGTTATATCCCGTATTTTGTACATTGGGATAATCCGAGTTAACCACGAAAAGTTAAGGACAAGACTATTCCGGGATACGAGATTGAGATTTTTGACCTTCGATTTTGTTTTAAGGCATAAGTTGCTTACAATTTTATTGGCATGAAATATTAAGGAAAATTTGAGGTTAAAAGTGAATTATGGAAAGTTATTAATTTTTTCATGAAATAGCCATGTTGGCCGTGTGGAGGTGGTGTGGTTCCCACGCATGGTTTGGTCAAATTTAATTCATCCAAGCCATGTGTGGGCCATGGTACACATGGATGAATTGTGTATGCATATATTAGATGAGGAGCAAGACAAAATCATCATCTTTTTAACTCTAGAAATATGAAGAAACATGAAAAAAAAAAAAAAAGGAAGCATATTCGCCAAGGGCTGGCCGAATGGATGCCAAGAAAAATTGAAGAAAACAATATTTTCTTCTAGTATTCCAACCAATTGGAAGGTCCTTATTAACGTGCTTAAAAATTGACAATCATGTTGTTGCTTCATAATTTAAACTCACGTTGACGGTATTATATTTCGTATTTTCGTACGCTCTGATTATATTCGCAAGGTGGGGGCCCACACAATGAGATTTTTTGGGACATGCGACAATTTATATGAATCAAATATTTGAAGTTAAACATAACTCAAGAAGGACCCTTGAGCCAAATCAAAGTGGAAGTCCTCCAAACAAATATTTTTAAGTAACGTTTTCGGGTGATCTGACTTCGAGGGGCAGAAACGGTATTATATGTTTGGAATTTGGAAAAATAACAAAGATAGAAGTTGTATATAATTGAATTATCTTTCCAACTATAGGTCGTGGGCCCACAGGTGACATCGGGATAAGGAGATATGGACGTTTGAAGGCGGAAAGGTCGGTGGGCTAGGCCCAAGACTGCCCAATCGGGTTGGGCCCATAACCCATGCCTATTTAAGTGAAATTTCAGCCCTTTCCTCTTTTTTCAGACCAAGAACACCAGAAAATTATGGAAAGAGAGAAGAAGAGCCAGAGAAGAAAAACCAATTTTGACCAAAACCGAGCCCCGAATTAAAGCCCATGAAGAGAAAAGTGTTGTACGCTGCGTTGTCTTCAATTTGAGCTAAAAATCAACCAAGGAGAAGAGTGATAACGTGGGGGCTGCATGATTAAGGTATGAATACGGTTCCTTTTCATTGTTAACGAGTTTATTTAGAATTTTAACGGATTAGCACGGAGGAAATAGCCTGATAAATTCGTTTGTTGGTATTGTGAATTATGGAAGGAGATTTGAAGAGAATTTTGGATGAAAATAAATGTATTTAACTTGTAAAATGTGAAGGCTGTTGTTATTGATGTTGTTCATATGAATTTTGACTCCTTTACGGAAATAAAATTATTAAATAGTTATATTGCAAATGTTATATCCCGTATTTTGTACATTGGGACAATCCGGGTTAACTATGATAAGTTAGGGACAAGACCATTCCGGGATATGAAGTCGGGACTTTTGACCTTCGATTTTGCTTTGGGACATAATTTGTTCATGAATTGGTTGGCATGGAACATTTAGGAAAATTTGGGACCAAAAGTGGAATAATTGAATGTTGGAAATTATTGGAAAAATTGGCCCTTGGCCGTGTGGTGTTGGAAATGGTCCCACACATTTTGTGTCACACCCTTAATCCGATAGGGTGTGATGGGCACCCGACCCTTACCTAGGGCCGAGCGAACCCACTGACTCTCGTGACACTTACAATCATACTGGGCCCTTAAGTTGTACGGTGAAAACATAACGAAAACCTTACCAAACATACTTTTGATTTTTCGAACTCAAATAAAATCTATAATCATAGAACCGTAACATAATACATAACGATAGACCGACTTTTAGAGCCACTTATACAACCGACATACTTGTACACACGACAACGTCCGCAAAGTCTCTAACACGTAACATGATGCCATAACATAATACTCCGACTCGGCCGCACTCGGAGCAATGGGAGCTCGCCAATCCGTGGAACATCTTATACTAATGTCTTCGGCTATCCGGGTTACTGCGCGGCATGAAACACGACCCCAAAGAAAGGGGGTCAGTACGGAATATGTACTGAGTATGTAAAGCATGAAACACAGTAAGCGGGATCATACTGAAGTAAAGAGTATAGAAAATCATAAGACTTGCCTTTGAAAACCTTTATCATGCATATACGTATATCGGTAAGTAAAATCATATCATAATCATGTCATCATATCGTCGTACACATATACCGTACCCGGCCCTCTAGTGAGGGACTCGATGAGTAAAATCATATCATAATCATGTATGCATGCATATATACATATATACGTACGACGTACCCGCCCCCACAGTGAGGGACTCGGTGAATAACGTACCGGCCCGCTAGCAAGGGACTCGGTATGCCATCCGGGCCGCCATCCCCATCTCATCACATCATCACATCATATATATATATATAGCGTGCGGCCGCAATAACAGGGACCGGTGAATAATGCGGTGGAATGTGCACGAATACGTACCGGCCGGGACTCGGTGAAAGATACATTGATTTGGCACGAGCAGAGTAGTGACAAACCATATGCATATAAAACATCATCATAGACTCAATGAAGTAGTCTAAACGAAATGTCATTTGAAAATCGGACCATAGTTATATCAAATATCTTTCGGACGTTATTCGGAAACATAGCATATATCATAAACGTATTAACAAAGCCATAGGGATCATAGTCATATGCCAAATCAATCCGAGTCTGCCTCGGAAGGTGTTATACCTCGCATTTTGTATGTATTCGGAAAAATTGAAAATGATTCGGAATGGTAGGAATTAAGGTTCTAATTGGATTCTACTTAGTATGCATGGGATGTTTAAGGAAATATTGACGGAAATATTAAGGAAGATTAAGGACATTGTAATGTATTGATTTTGTTTGGTTATAAGTTGGTTATGGAAAATGTAGATGTGGAAATATCGGAAAAGACTAAGGGCAAAATTGGAATTTTGGAAAATGGTTTCATGAATTATCAAAAATATGGAGCAAATAAAATTGGGCTTGGAAAATTAGCAACATAAAATGAATGAAAATTTTGGCCCAACCCTGTGGTGGCCGGCCATGGCTTGGAGAAAAATTAAATCCAAGCCATGTGCATGGTCATGTGACAAGTTAATTATATAAAGGAGCAAAGACTCTTTAATTCTCTAGAATTTTCAAGACAAGAGAAAGAAGGAGAAAAACAAGAACAAGAGGAGCAAAAATTAGAAGGCCATTCGGCCATGACTCTCCAAAATTCCGCTTCAAAAATTTTGATCCAAAATTATTGTCTTGTGGTTTTCCTACTAAATTAAGTGTCCTCTACAACCTAGTGTAGTTGGTTTGGAAGGAAGAGGACTTGTTTCTTCAAATGGACAACTTACTCAAGTGAAGAAGATTGGAGAAAGAAGGTAAGAATTCATCCTTCTAATTATGTTTTGAAGGTTTGTTTGTGTTGTAATATATGGAAATGAGTAGAATAGATGGAAGTTTGCATGGCGGAA
>NW_026716556.1:0-33040 GCF_029784015.1 Lycium ferocissimum
TATTTAGGACAAATGAATATTCAAGGGGTAGTTTGGTCAATTTGCCATTTTAGGACTATTTCCAAGAAACCCATTCTTAAGTTCCAAGGTAGAGACTTATTTGTGTTTTCAATGGGGAAAACAAGGATTAGATTAAGAACTAAGTTGGGATAATGAACAACGAAAAAATAATCCAAGGGTTTATATGAAGGAGACAAAGGATTCATCTTTTTGGGAACTCAAGTGATTTGAGTTACCCATTTGTGATTCTTGGCAAATGACCTTTGATGAGAATCAATACTAGAAAAATGATGGAAGATGTTAGGGGGATAACCTTCCCCAAGAAAACATTCATTTTTGGCTCCAAAACTGCCTTATGGGCGGCTGGACCCTTTAGGGTTTGGAAAAATGAAGCCAAATCCCGAAATGTCACTTAAATTGGTGTAATCACTGTTCGTGACCGCTGGGGCGGTCTAGCCACCTCTTCAGCAGTACCGCTTCTGCGTCACAGGACCTCTGGGGCGATAGATAAGGATTCTCTGCTATGCCGCTTTTGCTGGTGTCAAGACCCTGCTGCGGCACTGCTAGGGCGACCTGGATAGCACTGAAGCGGCAAAACTGGGCTCGAGGAGCCCGGATCTAATTCTTCACGCGCAACTCATACAATTTTTCGATCAAGTTAACAGTCCCCAAGTTGCAAGGGAAGGTTCAACCGTGCCTCTAGGAGCCGACGTCACCACTATTTTGAAATTCACCGTAACAACGGAATAAATTGTTACACTGTGGTCCTGACTCGGAATGGAACATTGAGCCAGTTCTGTTATTAAAAAATACATAATAAAAACATGAAAAGGTGACAAGCCGGGCCTCAAAGCCGACTTTCACAGTTTTTTCTAAAAATGAGCATTCTTTCTACCGCAGAGTGAATAATGGGGTAGAAGTCCATCCAGTTATTGTTTTCCCTGGTTCAGCATGACAAATCTCTAATGCTTCAAAGCATTCCCAAATGATGGCTGCGAATTCCAATTCCCAAAACAACGCCCTTAAACCCTCTTTTGGATCTTTGCTGTTGTGACTCGTTGGGCATGCTATGAAGGACTGGTATAGATAAGGGAATGACTTTCTCATTTTAACGGGACCTCTCGGCCCATATTCTGCTTCTTCCTCTTCTGCCTCAAATGGCTTATATCCAACCCTAAATCGATATTTCCCATTTTTAATACTCACTGGTTTTTTGATTCCCTATAAGTTCTTTCCCATACCTTTCCTGGGTTCAAACCCACTCCTTATTATAGTTGTAGCAACCATTTTGTAGACCATTGGCATAGGGATATCCTCATCATCTCCCCTATGATCTATCATGGCTAATTCAACAGTGTAAAAAGCAGCACCAACTGGTGACTTCTTTATGACTGGTACAGAGTTATCCGAATAGTTATGGACACTTCCTTTACCGTGAATCATGACTTCTTGATCATCTCATATGAATTTGAGAGACTGGTGTAACGAATATGCTACAACTCCGGCGGCGTGCAACCATGGTCGGCCCAATAATAGGTTATAGCTTTTGTTAATGTCCATGATGATGAACTCCACGATGAACTCCGCGGGGCCCATTTGTATGTGTAGATCTATTTCTCAAATTAGGTCCTTTGGATGCACCATCATAAGCTTTTACATTGGTTCGACTCTAACGGATCTTGCTAACATTATACCCGAGTTGTTTCAAAGTTTCCATAGCGCATACATTCAACCCTGCTCCTCCATCAATCAGTAATTGAGGAATGATCTTGTCACGACACTTGACTGTTATGTGCAAAGCTTTATTATAGGTCTTACCCTCTTGGTAATTCATCATCGGAAAAACGATAGCCTATGCGGCTCGTACAACATAATGCCACACGATCACGGCCAATGTTTGTTTGTAGTCTTTGGCGGGCATTGGACTTCGTCCAAAAGATTTCATTAAGGCTAAGTGATGTTGAGGCAGGCGGTAATAATGACATTACTGATATCCTGGCAGGAGTCTTATGCAAGTGCTTGAAAATCGAATAATCCTTGACTGGCATTTGCCTCCAAAAGTTTTCATCTGTGCCTTTAGTGATTGGTCTTTTCTTAAGGTTTTCATGATGTGGCGCTTCAAGCACAAGCTCTTCTGGAGCATAACACCTTCCAGACCTGGTCATACCCTGAACCACAGCGGCTATTTCTTTTTCTTTAATAACAATTGTCAGATGCGGTGGTTTGATCACAAAAGGTGTATTCTCAACTAGTCCCAATGTTTTGAGAATGAACGACTCGTTCTGAATTCGAGCCACGGTTAAGGGATATTTGAGCACGAAGGGATCTTTCTTGGCTACAGCAGATCTCTCATATTTCTTTGTCAAAGGGCTTAACACCTCTCTTCGTTCTCTCAAAGACAACGAAGCGATAGTGTTTTCCAACCCTTTAATATCTAGATAAATTATCGCAAGGCTCTCTTCCCATTCATCACCTCTTTTTATCATGTGAATTTAATTCCCTCCATGCTTTGCGAACGGATTTGTGTCCACATTCGGAGGTGTTGGTTCCAGGATAAGCTCATGATTTTCAATCATATCTTGTAGTTTGTGCCTTAGGTTTATGTAATATTCGGTGGCATAGACAACTTGGTTAGAATGATAGGCGCAGGTGAAATTCGGCCTATACTATCGATCCGTGGGATTAGCAGGTTTTGGTGGAACAACGCTCATTCGCCCGGCATCTCTTAGCAACGCAAATAAGCAGGTCATGATTTAGGAAAGGAATGAATGCTCTCATAGGTTTCTTTTGGGGTGCTTCATAGTTTGCTTGCGAAGGATGGTTTTGGAACGTCTGGTTTTGTGAAGCTTAGTTATTAGATGTTGGCATTCGATAATTTGGTCGTAGATCTCAGTTGCTAGGTCTTTGGTATTTGATAATTTGGTTGTGAAGCTTGGTAGCCAGGTTGTGCGTAGCGCACAGACATTGGGCTATATTGTGGTGAAGTGGTTATATAGTTGGTTAGTAGAGGTGATTGGTAGTTATCTTGATTTTTGTGGGCAATCTCTTATCCTCGGCTTTTTGGGCTAGTAGTTCTAGAAATATAGGCTATATCTTCTCACTTCTTTTTGCCACCTGTGTCGCCAGATGCACTTGATCTATTTAGTACACTAACAATCCTACCGGTCTTGAGGCCATCTTCGATATCCTCCCCAATGGCGACAAAATCTGCAAAGGAACTCCCTTTCATAGTTATCATTTTGTTAAAGCAATCAGCTTCTTGGTACCGTATAAATGTGGCTACCAGCTCAGTTTCAGTCCTAGGTGGTTGCACACGCGCCGCTTCGTCTCTCTAGAGACTGGCATATTCTCTGTAGGTTTTAGTCGATTTCTGACGAATATTCTCCAATGAGAAGCGATCAGGCACATTTTCCACATTGAAGCGGAATCTTTCCATGAATGAACTTCCCATTTCTTCCCATGTTTTTCATTGGCTAATGTCTTGAGAGATGAACCATTCCATAGCTGTTCCAGACAGACTTCGCCTAAACAACCTCATGAGCAAAGCTTCGTTTCCGCCATTTCCCACCAACTGGTTGCAATAAGACCTCAAATGGGCTCTGGGATTGCCTGACCCATTAAAGTGATCAAATTTGAGAATTTTGAAGCTTTTTGGCAGACCCAGGTTTTGATGTATGCATAAATCAGAGTATCTCAGCATTTCTTTCTTTTTGGAGCCATGTTCTAGTTCTGCAATTTTCTTCTCCATCTCCTTTTCGATCTTGTCTATTCTTGCTTCAAAGAACATTTCCATGTTCTGCAGTTCTGGCAAAGAGTCAATATGGGTGACATGGTCTTGAAAAGTGACATTTGGTTATACGGGATGGATCACAGGAACTCCTGTTGCCCGAGGGGCTTGATAAGCATTTGTGTTTGTTGCATGAGCTGGTGTTTAGTAGGAGGAATTCCCTATATTGGTGGTATTTTGGCATAGTGGAGTTTGAAAAGTAGCCCAGTCTGGGTTTACGGGAAATGGCCAGGAATGGGTAAGTCCAGATTTGGGAAAATGGGTGGAGGTCTTCTAGCCTCAACATTAATAGCATTTTCATTTTTGGCCCTCAGGCGGGCCGCTTCTTCACTTGCTTCAGCCAATTGCGTCATCAATAGGCTAACAGCCTCCTCCAAAGGCATTCCAGCTATGTCAGCTATTGGGGTACCCTCGACTAAAGCAGTCCTGTCCTGGTTGTTGTTTGGTGGCAGATTTTCAGGCATGTTTTCTTCTTGAGGGTTTAAGGACGCTGTGGCAGCTTTTGATCGAGTAACTGATGCCAGCGAATCGACCCCTGTCTATAAGAGAAAACAACTTAAAAGCTCCTAAGTTAGCGTTAGATTTAAGCACGAAACACAAGATATCACGTTGTTTGTAGTTTATAACAAATAGATTCATATATTTTATTTCAACTCTTGACTGATTCACATTCCAAGGGTATTTTGGTCTTTTTGTGCTTTTTTTTTTTAGGCATATTGATTTTTGGTAAGTGGTTTTCATGGTTGATTTGCTTCTACCCATCCTGTGCCAAGGGGGATTTGGATTTTTATTATAAAAGGACTGAGTCTTAAATAGACTGCCTACGTATCCCGCCAAAGGGAAATCAGGTCCATCCGTAGTTCAGGCTTACACAGAAAAGGTTTTCTCCTATCTTTTGCACGAAACATAGTTTTTCTACCCTGACCAGGCCTTATGTAAGCTTCCCACGTATCCCCAACGGGACATCAGGTCAGCGTGGTTCCGTTTACATAGAAAAGGGAAAGGGATATTCTATCTTATTGAAAGTAGTAAAGGGATACTTATATTTTTCTACCCAACCACACGAAGCAAGTCTTCATTGTCTTCTTCATCTCGATCTTCTATCCTTGTCTTCCAGCGACAATCCAAAACATAGCCTTCATTCATGAGGCATTCCAGTTCAAGCTTGAACTCCACATATTCTTCAATGTCGTGGCTAGGGCGGCCAGGGTGATACACACAAACCCTTTCTTTTGGGGATCCTGGGCGACCCTGATAGATTTGTGGCACCATTTTTATCTTCTTCACACTACATAGTAGGGAGTGAATCCTAGCGTATGACTCTTGGAATTTGGAAAAGTCGCTTCTCCAGAATCTAACCTTTGATATCCTTTCTGGATGGTTTCTTCCTTAGTCATGAGTCAGGAAAGAGTGGGGCCCCCATAGTTGGCTAATTCTCCCTCGGTCAACCTATTGGATAAGCTTTCTTTCCAATGCTCCACGAGTCATCTTTGCTTGGACATGTATGACATGAGAACACTAACTTTGGTGGTAGACTTTCATATTGGCAACAAGTATTTCATCATTTGTAAATCGAGAGAAGAGCGCATGGTGGCAACAGATTTGGGCTTTACGCATATATTCCAAAGTTCCCCAAGGTCTCTAAGAGTTTTACTTTGGAAAGCTTCTATCATTCTTGTGTGATTCTTGTCCCATTGCCGTATTCTCATCATTGTGTGATCTTGTGATTCTCCCCTATTAGCAAATCAACCTTTTAAAAGAACAATTGTGCATAAGCTGGGAGGTTCCTCGAGTTTCAAAAATATAGATGCGAGCGGGTCTCTATACACTTTAGATTAGGGATACATATAATTTCGTCATCTCCATATGGTATGCGGTTAAGCCCTTCTTGTAAGTGGGACATAACTCCCAAAAAATATTGGAAAAATGCCTTTCCCTATTTTTCCCGATTGGCAGGGTGTTGCTTTGTTAGTTCCTCAACATAAGCTAGGAGAGTTTCTACTTCTTTCATTTTCTCATTGGCCACCTTAGTGGTTTGTACAGCCTCTTTCATTTTAGCAGTGGCTAGGGCCATTCTATTGTCCCATTATCGATTTTCTCACTTGTCGCTTCCATGTCTAAGAAGGTTTAAACCTCATCGTTTTCCGGCCCGATATATATCTAGGATAATATGGATGACGTCAAAATAATATGGAGTATACGATGTTTTGATAAGTAAGAAATAACATTTGATGATTCTAAATGAGATTTCAAAGACATTTGAGGTAGGAGACGGAAGTTGTTAAGGAAAGGCAAGCTATATGTTGTGTTTGGAAAGAGTTTCGTAAAGTATCGAATTAATGTTGACTTAATGATGTTTTGGAGAGGAGTTATAATGTCCCTTAGATTGGTAATGAAGTGTTAAACAAGTGTCAAGAAGGTTCCATAAGGATTGGAGATCAAACGAACGACGAGATCATTTCGGGGAAATGGGGTTATACGACCGACTTATACGGTCCGTATAACATTATACGTCCGTATAAGGGTCCGTATAACAGTGAGATGATGTTTGCCTGGTGGTGAACCACGACCACTTATACGGGCCGTGCAATGTTATACGGACCGTATAAGTGTCCGTGGAAGTCCCGATGGGCTGAGTTAAGTTCAATTATATAAATGTGATCCCACTTCACTAATTTCATTTCCCACACTTCTTCATCTCTCTCAAGGCTTCTAGAGGGTTCCACACACTTCTTCCATAAGAACTCAAGAGAGATTCAAGATCAACTTCATCAAACCAAGAGAGTTAAGTGTAAGAAGCTCACTAGAGTTCATCCAAGACAAGGAATCTAAGTAGAAGTGAAGCTAGGGTTTTGGTGCAAGAGGAGTATCTCCGCTCAAGGATTATTCTAACACTATCTAAGGTAAGTTTTATGATCATTCCATGTTATTTAAAGTAATGAGAGGTTGAAAGACTTGGATTGTAGAAGGATATAGAAAATGGGTCATGAATGTGAGGATAGTGACATTTTGAGTAGTAGTTTGGAATAAGTCATGAATATTGATATGTTGTGATTATAATTATGTTATAAATGACATTTAGAACATGGGATAAGCATTATATGTGAGAAAACGTAATAGTGTACTATGACCATGATTATGGAGGAATTGAAGTGAAATTTTGAAATGTGGATAACGTGGATGAATGATGATTGTTGCTTATGATATTGTGAATGTTGTTATGGATGTTTGGGAGTTGATATGTAATATGAGGAAAGTTGTATAAACAAAGGAAATCTTTGCCCAATTTTCTCTAGCTTTAGTAAGCATGTTCTTATAATCGATTAGCTAATGTTAATACGAACTTTCTTGAAGGTAGAAACGCGAGCATCGAAGGAGAACGATCAAACGATAGAATAGCTAGGTATGTAAGGCTAGTCCTTTCCTTCTAAGGCATGACTCCTATGGCATGAATCTTCCTATTTTTCCATGATTTCCTAAATAACGGAAATTATGAGTCCATGACTATAAAGAGCTAATACGCATATGATAAAGAAAAGAGATACGATACGAGTATGATAATGATGATGATGAGTTTAAGTATAAAGAATCCTAGAGTCACAATATGATGTCCATAAAGGTTAATGATCCTAAGTATGGTTCCATTGATGTTGTTTCCTTGTGTACACTCACCTTAAATGTTAGTCCATTCAAGGTGAGATATGATGATTATGATCACTCCATAATGTAATCGGGGGTTCACGACCTTATGTCACCCCGACATAGCCATAGTTGCCTTCAAGTTCTAATGTATGTTTTGATGATAAATGTATAATGATGCTAAGTTATGATATGCCTATGCAATGTATGATAATGTTAAGTTTTTGGATGTGCGATTCCACCGTGCCTAAATGGCCGGGCATGATTGTGAAGGCGATATAGTGAACGGCGTGCCTAAAGGCATGTCACCGCTAATTTATGTTTACACCGAGCCTAGAGGGCCGGGCATGACACCACTAGTGGGCGGCATATGATGGTTACCCGGACGCGGGTTAACGATGATGATATATATATGATACGATGATGTATGCGCTATGATGATACATGTACTATGATTATATATGATATATGTATGAAATGTATCCACCCTTAAAAGTTACGCAGGTTATATCTTCATCTTATGTCTTATGATTTCTCTATTATGTTCATTTCATTCATGCCTTACATACTCAGTACAATGTTCGTACTGACGTCCGTTTTCTTTGGACGCTGTGTTCATGCCCACAGGTAGGTAGGGAGGTGATCCAGACTCGTAGGAGCTACTAGCAGACTTTGAGAGCACCCCATTATTCCGGAGGTGCCATTGATTTCTTTTATATATATATATATATGTTTTGGGCACGACGGGGTCCTGTCCCGTCCATATGTCTAGTACTCTAGTAGAGGCTCGTAGATACGCACGTGTGGGTAGTATGGTATCACGGTTTCTTCTCGTATGTATATATATATAATATTATTTTGATAGCCGAAGGGCTTATGTATATAAAGGTAATTATGCTTCAAAAGTGAAAAATGTTTTTCCTATGATTTGAGTATAAGATTAATGAATGAACGCTTGATGTGTACGATGGGTAATGGTATGAGCAGTGCTCGGTGGTTAGCTCCGGGTACCCGTCATGGCCCTAGTCGGGTCGTGACAAAAGTGGTATCAGAGCAGTTCAGTCCTAGGAAGTGTCTACGAGCCGTGTCTAGTAGAGTCTTGTTTATGGTGTGTTGCGCGCCACACTAATAAAAAGGAGGCTACAGGGCATTTAGGAAAAATGACCATTCTTCTTCTTATGAGATCGTGCGATAGAGCCGTGTATAAGATTTTCTCCTCCCTAATAGTGTGCTATGATTTCAGAAATGCCGCCAAAGGGAAAAGCTACAGCCGCCCAGAAGGGCAAGATTACGATGAAAAGGCGGGTAGAAAGAGAGCTACCAATGAATGTAGAAGAGGGTGAATCACATAATGAGGCTCCATCTAATGCCTCTTCTACTCCGCCTATTATAGAAGAACAAGAAGGGGCTTCAGCTCCAGCTCCTATGCCTCCAGTTCCTCCACCGGCTACTTCGGGTCAACAAGTGACCGAGGCTATTCATCTATTGACGCAGTTAGTTGCCGCCCGGCAGCAGCGGCGGGTGCGGGTCTAAGTGATTGGGCAGCTAGTACTAGAGCCCGTGATTTCATGAGTTTGAATCCTCCGGAGTTTTTCGGGTCAAAGCCGGATGAAGACCCGCAAAGTTTTATTGATGAAATGTTGAGAACATTGAAGATTATTCATGCCTCCGAAACTGAATCTGTGGAGTTGGCATCTTATAGACTCTGAGATGTGGCGGTATTATGGTACAATAATTGGATATCATCAAGAAAAGAGAATGCGCCTCCTCCCGTTTGGCAAGAATTTGTAGATGCCTTCATCCGCCACTATTTGCCACCCGAGGTCCGCCGAGCTAGAGCGGATAGGTTCTTAAATCTAAAACAAGAAAATATGAGTGCCCGGGAGTATAGCCTTCAGTTTAATTCATTGGCTAGATATGCCCCGACTATGGTGGCCGACATGGGAGATAGGGTGCACAGATTTGTGAGTGGCTTAGGGCCACATTTATTCAAGGATTGTTTGACGGCTTCGTTGCAAGATGGGATGGATATTCCCGAATTCAAGCCCATGCCCGAGAATTTAGAAGGACAACAACATCCGCAAAGGGGTGATCGTGATATTGATAGAGGGCAAAGCAAGAGGGCCAGATCTATGGGGGCAGGTAGTGATTATAGAGGGGATCAAGGCAGTCATATTCTAGACACTCAGGCCAGTCGGCGACTAGTGCACCTCCACGATTTGCAGGTAGGAGATTTGATCGCTCCTTTCCTTCAGGACAGGGTCAGAGTTCGAGAGCTTCAGGTTCTCAGTTTGGGGGTGATCATAGTCAGAGGAGACCACCAGTACCGCGATGTAGTCAGTGCGGTAAATTACATTCGGGGCCATGTCGCCAGGGCACAGATGCTTGCTATGTTTGTGGACTGGCTGGGCACTTGATGCGTGATTGTCCCTCGAGGTATGGTAGAGGTGGGGTTCAGCCCACAGGATCAGCAGCTGGTTCCTCTTCAGTGCGCCCGGTAGGGCAGACTCCCCAGATCCCAGCAGGTCGAGGTAGAGGCAGAGGGGGAGCATCTACTTCAGGTGCCACTCAGCCCCGTATGTATGCTTTAGCCGGACGACAGGATCTTGAGTCCTCCCCGGATGTGGTTACAGGTATATTATCCGTATTTTCCCATGATGTGTATGCATTGATAGATCCGGGTTCTACCCTATCTTATATTACTCCATATGTTGCTGGTCGTATTGGGGTGAAACCGAGCCAATTAAACCTTTTGAGGTATCTACTCCGGTTGGTGATCCCGTGATAGCTAGACAAGTGTACAAAAATTGTGTAATTGTGATATGCGACCGCCGGACTAAAGTGATTTAGTTGAGCGGAAATGTTAGATTTCGATGTGATTATGGGTATGGATTGGTTGGCCTCATGTTATGCTAATGTTGATTGCCGAATGAAAGTAGTTCGATTTCAATTTCCGGGAGAGCCCGTGCTTGAATGGAAGGGTAATACAACATCTCCAAGAGGTAGGTTTATTTCCTACCTTAAGGCAAGAAAGATGATAGCTAAGGGCTATATTTATCACTTAGTCCGAGTTCATGACACCGAAGCAAAGTCGCCAACTTTTCAATCCGTTCCGATAGTGAATGAATTTCCGGATGTATTTCCAGATGAACTTCCAGGCCTTCCTCCGGAAAGAGAGATTGATTTCGCTATTGATGTGTTGCCGGACACCAAGCCTATTTCTATTCCTCCTTACCGAATGGCTCCGGCAGAATTGAAAGAGCTAAAGGCACAGTTGAAAGATTTGCTTGAGAAGGGGTTTATTAGACCCAGTTCATCACCGTGGGGAGCACCAGTCCTATTTGTGAGAAAGAAAGATGGTTCCTTACGGATGTGTATCGATTATAGGCAGTTGAATAAGGTGACGATAAAGAACAAATATCCTCTCCCAAGGATTGATGATTTGTTTGATCAATTACAAGGTGCCAAGTGGTTTTCCAAAATAGACTTGAGGTCGGGTTATCATCAAGTGAGAGTTAAAGAAGAAGATATTCCCAAAACAGCTTTCAGAACGAGATATGGCCATTATGAATTTCGGGTGATGTCATTTGGGTTAACTAATGCTCCGGCAGTGTTCATGAATTTGATGAATAATGTATTCAGGCCTCTCTTGGATTTATTCGTAATAGTATTCATTGACGATATTCTGGTATACTCTCGCACAGAATCAGAACATGCAGACCATTTACGTATTGTTCTTGGAATTCTTCGAACTCGAGAATTGTATGCAAAATTTTCAAAGTGCGAGTTTTGGCTGAATTCTGTGACATTTTTGGGTCATGTTATTTCAGATGATGGCATTCGAGTTGATACTCAGAAAATTGAAGTTGTGAAGACTTGGCCAAGGCCTACGACGCCTACAGAAGTCCGTAGTTTTTTGGGATTGGCAGGTTACTATAGAAGGTTCGTAGAAGGATTTTCATCTATTTCAGCCCCATTGACGAAGCTAACCCAAAAGTCAGCTAAATTTCAGTGGAATGATGCTTGTGAACGCGTAGCTTCCAAGAGTTGAAGGATAGGTTAACCTCAGCTCCAGTCTTAACACTCCCAGAAGGGCCAGATGGTTATGTTGTATATTGTGATGCTTCCGGTGTTGGGTTAGGATGTGTGTTAATGCAGCACGGTAAAGTCATCGCTTATGCTTCGAGACAGCTGCGAAAACATGAAAAGAACTACCCAACTCATGATCTCGAATTGGCTGCAGTTATTCATGCATTAAAGATGTGGAGACATTACTTGTATGGTGTGCATGTTGATATCTATACAGATCACAAGAGTCTTCAATACATTTTCAAACAGAAGGAGTTGAATCTGCGGCAGAGGCGGTGGTTAGAATTATTGAAAGATTATGATGTGAGTATTTTATACCACCCGGGAAGGCAAATGTAGTAGCTGATGCGCTTAGCCGCCGATCGATGGGCAGCCTATGTGAAGTTCCTCCGGAGAAGAAAGAATTAATTCATGAGCTCCACCAACTAGCTAATCTTGGAGTACGTCTAATTGATTCAGGTAGTGCAGGAATTGGTATTAATAATCCCACAGTTTCGTCCTTGAATATGGAAGTGAAAGAGCGTCAATATGAAGATCCTCAGTTGAGCCATTATAGAGACACATTTCATGAAAAAGAGAAGTCTCCATTTGAAACTTCTATGGATGGAATTCTTAGATACCGAGGCAGGCTATGTGTTCCGAATGTTGCAGAATTACGTCATCGAATTCTAGAAGAAGCTCATTATTCTCGGTATTCTATTCATCCAGGTGCAACAAAGATGTATCATGATCTCAAGTTAATGTATTGGTGGGATGGAATGAAGAAAGACATAGCAGAATTTGTAGCTCAATGTCCAAATTGCCAACAAGTGAAAATCGAACATCAAAAGCCGGGAGGATTATTGCAAGCAATGGAAATCCTACTTGGAAATGGGAAGTGATCAATATGGATTTTATTGTGGGATTACCCCGTTCCCGAGGCAAGTATGATTCCATATGGGTGATTGTGGATAGATTGACGAAAGCAGCTCATTTTCTTCCTGTCAGAACCACATACTCAGCAGAAGATTATGCAAGGTTGTATCTCAAGGAGATTGTGCGACTCCATGGTATTCCGATATCCATTATCACAGATAGAGGAGCGCAATTTACAGCCAAGTTCTGAAAATCTTTCCAAGAAGGTCTAGGTACTCAAGTAAAGCTTAGCACGGCATTTCATCCGCAAACTGATGGGCAAGCCGAACGTACCATTCAGACCTTGGAGGATATGCTAAGAGCATGTGTTCTAGATTTTGGTGGTAGTTGGGATGACCACTTACCTCTAATTGAGTTTGCATACAACAATAGCTACCATTCCAGTATCCAAATGGCTCCGTATGAAGCTTTATATGGAAGGAAGTGTAGATCTCCAATTGGATGGTTTGAAATAGGAGAAGTACAGCTAATAGGCCCTGAGTTGATTCAACAAGCAGTAGAAAAAGTCAAGGTGATCCGAGATCGATTATTGACAGCCCAAAGTCACCAAAAATCTTATGCGGACAACCGCCGGCAAGACTTAGAATTTCAAGTTGATGATTGGGTATTCTTAAAGGTGTCACCAATGAAAGGAGTGATGAGATTTGGTAAGAAAGGAAAGTTAAGTCCTCGATACATTGGACCCTATAAGATTATCCGCAAGGTGGGTCAAGTAGCTTATGAATTGGACTTGCCTCTAGAACTTGAATTAGTCCATCCAGTTTTCCATGTCTCAATGCTCCGCAAGTGTGTTGGAGATCCTACGAGGATTGTTCCAATAGATGATGTTCAAGTGACAGAAAAGCTAGTCTATGAAGAAGTGCCCATTGCCATATTAGGCAGGCAAGTACGGAGACTTCGAAATAAGGAAGTAGCCTCAGTTAAAGTCTTATGGCGAAATAACAACCGAGAAGAAATGACTTGGGAAGCAGAAGAGAGTATGAAATCCAAATACCCGCACTTATTTTATCCCCCGGAAGAGAGCCAAGATGAAACATCGAGATTATGAGGTATGTATGTTTTCTTTTTATGCATATGGGTCGTGTGTGGCCAACTTATATTGCTATTGTGTTGTGCCCTGTGAGGCAATGTTATTGTGGGCTGTTGTGACAGGATGGTAGTGCCATATTACAGGGGAAACTCTGGAAAAATTTTCGTAGAATTCCCGAGTGCTTAACATTCGAGGACGAATGTTCCAAAAGGGGGGAAGAATGTTACACCCCGAAAATTTTTCGTTAACGTACAGTGAATAGACTAATGAAGGGCACGACGTATACGATGTTTTGATAAGTAAGAAATAACATTTGATGATTCTAAATGAGATTTCAAAGACATTTGAGGTAGGAGACGGAAGTTGTTAAGGAAGGCAAAGTATATGTTGTGTGTTGGAAAAGATTTACGTAAAGTATCGAATTAATGATGACTTAATGATGATTTGGAGAAGAGCTATAACGTCCCTTAGATTGTTAATGAAGTGTTAAACAAGTGTCAAGAAGGTTCCATAAGGATTGGAGATCAAACGAACGACGGAGATCATTTCAGGGAAATGGGGTTATACGACCGACTTATACGGTCCGTATAACATTATACGGTCCGTATAAGGGTCCGTATAACACCCAACAGAGATGATGTTTGCCTGGTGGTGAACCACGACCACTTATACGGGCCGTGCAATGTTATACGGACCGTATAAGTGTCCGTGGAAGTCCCGACGGGCTGAGTTAAGTTCAATTATATAAATGTGATCCCACTTCACTAATTTCATTTCCCACACTTCTTCATCTCTCTCAAGGCTTCTAGAGGGTTCCACACACTTCTTCCATAAGAACTCAAGAGAGATTCAAGATCAACTTCATCAAACCAAGAGAGTTAAGTGTAAGAAGCTCACTAGAGTTCATCCAAGACAAGGAATCTAAGTAGAAGTGAAGCTAGGGTTTTGGTGCAAGAGGAGTATCTCCGCTCAAGGTTTATTCTTACACTATCTAAGGTAAGTTTTATGATCATTCCATGTTGTTTAAAGTAATGAGAGGTTGAAAGACTTGGATTGTAGAAGGATATAGAAAATGGGTCATGAATGTGAGGATAGTGACATTTTGAGTGGTAGTTTGGAATAAGTCATGAATATTGATATGTTGTGATTATAATTATGTTATAAATGACATTTAGGACATGGGATAAGCATTATATGTGAGAAAACATAATAGTGTACTATGACCATGATTATGGAGGAATTGAAGTGAAATTGTGAAATGTGGATAACGTAGATGAATGATGATTGTTGCTTATGATATTGTGAATGTTGTTATGGATGTTTGGGAGTTGATATGTAATATGAGGAAAGTTGTATAAACAAAGGAAATGTTGCCCAATTTTCTCTAGCTTTAGTAAGCATGTTCTTATAATCGATTAGCTAATGTTAATACGAACTTTCTTGAAGGTAGAAACGCGAGCATCGAAGGAGAACGATCAAACGATAGAATAGCTAAACGAAAGAGGTATGTAAGGCTAATCCTTTCCTTCTAAGGCATGACTCCTATGGCATAAATCTTCCTATTTTTCCATGATCTTCCTAAATAACGGAAATTATGAGTCCATGACTATAAAGAGCTACATACGCATATGATAAAGAAAAGAGATACGAGCATGATAAGGATGATGATGAATTAAGTATAAAGAATCTTAAAGTGAGGTACGATGTCCATGAGGTTAATGATCCTAAGTGTGATTCCATTGATGCTTTTCCTTGTGTACACTCACCTTAAAATGTTAGTCCCCTCAAGGTGAGATATGATGATTATGATCACTCCATAATGTAATCGGGGGTTCACGACCTTATGTCACCCCGACATAGCCATAGTTGCCTTCAAGTTCTAATGTATGTTTGATGATAAATGTATAATGATGCTAAGCTTATGATATGCCTATACAATGTATGATAATGTTAAGTTTACGACGAGTATATGATGATACGATTACACCGTGCCTAAATGGCCGGGCATGTCACCGCGAAGGCGGGCTGCATACGATTCCACCGTGCCTAAATGGTCGGGCATGTCACCGCTAAGGCGGGCTGCTATGTTTACACCGAGCCTAGAGGGTCGGGCATGACACCACTAGTGGGCGGCATATGATGGTTACCCGGACGCGGGTTAACGATGATGATATATATGATACGATGATGTATGCGCTATGATGATACATGTACTATGATTATATATGATATATGTATGAAATGTATCCACCCTTAAAAGTTACGCGAGTTATATCTTCATCTTATGTCTTATGATTTCTCTATTATGTTCATTTCATTCATGCCTTACATACTCGGTACAATGTTCGTACCGACGTCCGTTTTCTTTGGGTTCGTGTTCATGCCCACAGGTAGGCAGGGAGGTGATCCAGACTCGTAGGAGCTACTAGCAGACTTTGAGAGCACCCCATTATTCCGGAGGTGCCATTGATTTATTCTTTTGTATATATATATATATATATGTTTTGGGCATGACGGGGTCCTGTCCCGTCCATATATCTAGTACTCTAGTAGAGGCTCGTAGATACGTATGTGTGGGTAGTATGGTCTCACGATGTCCTTATTGTATGTATATTATTTTGATAGCCGAAGGGCTTATGTATATAAAGGTAATTATGTTTCAAAGTGAAAAATGGTTTTCCTATGATTTGAGTATAAGATTAATGAATGAACGCTTCTAATCTGTTAGCACTTCCTGTGCTATCCAGCTAACAGAGGATCATATTTAGCTAAATGTAGGCAAAAATAGAGTCTAGGGACTGAAATAAACATAGGAGTGATTCCAGATTTCAGGATAACTATGCCTTACTCAAGAATCAAGATAAATGCCCCTATCCTATCAAAACAATCTCCAACACAAAAAAAAATCATCACAGCTTAAATACACAAAACTAAGAAAAGAGAACATGATCTTACAGTTTCAAGTATAACTTATACCAACTAAACTTCTTATCATAGACATCTAACTAACTATCCTTAAAATTTAACTTAAACCCCATATTCAATCATTTTTCTTTCTATTCTTCAAATTAACATGTTATAATACCTATTTAGCTTGATATCATCCAACGCTTAGCTCATTTTAAGACTTTGAATAGCATACAACAAACACAGAATCAACATTAGAAACTAGACTAAACATTCATAGCATTTCAAATAACAAACAAGTTTAATCAAAGCATTATGAAAGATTGGAAATATAAAAAAGATTAGGATAGGATCTACATTTTATTGAGGAAATCTAGAGACCGAAATAGCATTGAGACTTCAAACTTCAAATCACCAAACCCCTTTTGATTCTCAAAATCCCCATTCCTTTTTATCTTTTTTCTCTTATATATCTAGATATATTGAAAACTTATTTTTCATACATATATTTCTTGTATCTATTTTATTTTTTAGCCTACGCTCGGTAAATTTCGAAAAAAAAGGCCCCTTTTCCAATTCCTTAACTTTCTATATATAGATTTTCCAAATTGGGGAATCCTAGGATAAAATGGACACCTCATCCTAAGTTTTCCCCCCAAAATTTTAGAATTGTACCCTCCTAATAGATAATTCGAATTTTTCATATAGGAAAACAAAATACAACTCATTTTGTACCCTAAAATCTATCCAAATAATCAAATAAAATCTGGAAAAAAAAATCAAAATTAGTACAAACAACCTATATTAACGGTGTAGTTGTACTAATTGTTACAATGGGATAAAATCCCCAACTCGTGTACCTCCACATAGGAATTTGATAAGAAATTTCCCCTAGGTTTGATTCTATGGTGCTAAGGTACACAAGATGGCCAAGGGTTCGTGACCCCGCCCTTGCCAACCTTTGTCCAACCAAACCCGAGTAACATCCTAGATTTAGGGACTAATTTAGATATAAAAAATGAAAATTTGAAGGGAACTGAACCTGGAAACCATGAAAGGGCACGGTTGAGGACAAAAAACCCTCGAATAATTGACGAAAATAAGCCCAAAATTGCCAAGAATCGAAGGGTACGAGCAAACCCTAACCAGGTCGCCTATATCGCCTGAGAAGGAGAGAAAGGTGATGGGTGGGGTGGGGGAGGGGGGGTTGCTGGGGGGGGGCAAGGATTGGAAGTTTATTTTAATAAACTTCCATTTCCCGACTTTTTTTAAACCACTCCCCTAACCCCCCCCCCCCCCACCCCTTTATGTTTTTAAGAAGTTTAAATTAACCCCCTCCCCCCCTATTTAAATCAATTAAAGACTAAATACATATTTTACTAAATAAAAACAATTATTTTGGCTTATTAAAATTTAAAACTCGCAAATTTAAAATATTAGCTTTAAAATAAGCCTAATATTGATATAGTTCCGGAGAATATTTAAAAATGTGAAAAAACACGATAAAAATGAGCCGTAGTTCATACGTCATTTTAACTAACAATTTTCCCGAATTAGACAGAGCGGGATGCACATCCTCTTTTCAAATCAAATTTGTCTCTGACTCGGGAAATTCTAAACTCAAAATTCCTAGTTTATGAGGTAAAAATTAGGTGTCAACACCTATCATTCAGGAGGAAATGAACACGGCACAGAGGACTATATAAATCTCAAGCACAAAATCCAAGATATGATCGACAAAAGAGAAATCATTTTGGAAACCGCAGCTCCCAATGTGAACATAAATCCATCACCTAATCATGGAAACAGCGGAATCCACATGATTGAGAGGAATGAGGACTGGGAAGCTTGCATAGCATTGATCCCCAGAGTAGTCGAATCCCTAGAACACACAGTAGCCTCCCTCACACTCCAGGATTTCCCTAATTTCAAGGTTCTTGTCCCAGTACCAGGAGACACAAAAGCAACATCAAGGTTCAAAACCGTGATTCCAACGCCTGTGATAACACAGACAACACAACAAATTTCTCTTACACCTAAAAAGCCAATCACTATACAAGCAGCCATGGCTCAAGGCATGACCCGCTCGGGGAGGTGTTACACTCCTGAAGAGTTAGCTCAGAATGCTACAAGGAAAGAAAGCACCCAAAAGAGGGCAATAACTAAAGGAGAAGCTGAGGACTTCTGGCGGCGCATGCAGCGAAAAGACTACTCCATCGTTGATCATTTGAAGAAAACACAGGCACAAATATCAGTGTTGTCATTACTAGCCTGCTTCCCATCACACAGGCAGGCTCTCGTAGGAGTGTTAGATGATGCACGCGTGCCGGCTGGTACGAGCGACAAAGACTTGGCTAAATTGGTAGCCACATCATCGAGAACACAAAATGCGCTTCTCAAAAGAGGAGTTGCCGGGGGAGGGACCTCTCACAACAGGGCTCTTAACATCGCCGAGGAAAATGGGGGCAAGGCGATAGGGAGAGTGCTTGTGGACAATGGATCAAGCCTCAATATCTTCCCCATCACCACATTAACATGGCTCAGGTACGATATCAGTAAAATTCTTTAGAGCAGGACAAACGTCAGGGGGCTCGATGGATCCCAAAGTGATTCCCTGGGAGAAGTAGACCTGTAGATCCAAGTTGGACCTGCCTCTTTCACAGCAGAATTTTGGGTCATGACAAGGAAAGAAAGCACCCAAAAGAGGGCAATAACTAAAGGAGAAGCTGAGGATTTCTAGCGGCGCATGCAGCGAAAAGACCACTCCATCGTTGATCATTTGAAGAAAACACAGGCACAAATATCAGTGTTGTCATTACTAGCCTGCTTCCCATCACACAGGCAGGCTCTCATAGGAGTGTTAGATGATGCACACGTGCCAGCTGGTACGAGCAGCAAAGACTTGGCTAAATTGGTAGCCCACATCATCAGAGAACACAAAATCTGCTTCTCAAAAGAGGAGTTGCCAGTAGGAGGGACCTCTCACAATAGGGCTCTTAACATCGCCGAGGAAAATGGGGGCAAGGCGATAGGGAGAGTGCTTGTGGACAATGGATCAAGCCTCAATATCTTCCCCATCACCACATTAACATAGCTCAGGTACGATATTAGTAAAATTCGTCAGAGCGGGACAAACGTCAGGGGGATCGATGGATCCCAAAGTGATTCCCTGGGAGAAGTAGACCTGTAGATCCAAGTTGGACCTGCCTCTTTCACAGCAGAATTTCGGGTCATGACAATCACTGCCAATGACAATGTGCTCTTGGGAAGACCCTGGATACACTTCACCGGTGCAATCCCATCAACTCTACACCAGGCCATAAAATTTGAATGGCAGGGATGGGAAATTATAGTGGCAGTTGAGGAGGATGTTCAGAAGTATACTTACAACATTGTTCTTGTGATCAAAGGGAGTCCTCACTTACCAAACTTTCATGTAGTGGAATACATTGGGGTAACTCATGTGGAGGAAGAGGTCGATAAACCTGTGCTAGCAGTCTACAAGATGATTGCTTCCACTATGCTAAGAAGTGGTTTTGAAACAGGATGGGTCTCGGAAGGGACCTCGAAGGGATAACAGAGACCGTGTCAATCACAAAGAAAATAACCAATTTGGTCTAGGGTACACTCCCAACAAATATGAGATCACAAAGGCAATCAGAAGATATCCTAGAACAATGAACTTACCTCATCCGATTTCGAGACTGTACCAGTCATTCCCCAGAAAGAGGCCAATGCTGAATGAAGAAGAAACTGATGGGAGTCTTGAGTCACTATTTCGAGAAGAGGGATGTTACGCGATCACCGAAGAAAATCAAGAGATGGTTGCCATCTGCAGTCTGAGGCCGGGCGAACGCCTGAACAATTGAACATCCACCCCCCTCTTGGCTCCTCGGTAGAGAGATGAATTTTTCTTAAAATCTTTTTGCTAAAAGCGATGACATCGGCTGAGGCCCGAATGATCGCCTTTTCAAAATTACTTCGTGATGTTTAAAATGGAAATAGTCCGAAGTTGTTCCGAACCAGGACCACAGTTGTAATCAATTGCTTTTGAATTAATGAAAAGCCTCGATCTACATAAAACTGCAATTCTTATCAGATAATAATAACAATTTTAAAAAAAATTAACTACGCGTAACGAACAATAATAAACCTAACTTTACTTTGCTTTTGATTTTCAGTAGTAACCATAATAAAACAACCGAAAATGGAATGACGTGTCGTGAAACGAACGAGTAAAATAGACAATAGGAATATGAGGAATACGATAAATCGACAATGATATGATAAATCCACAATGATGCAAAAGGGACTGGTAGAAGAATTGGAAGAATTACAAGAAAAGAAGAAGCCAAATATGGATGAAACTGAGGTAATCAACCTCGGTGACGAAGCGGATGTCAAGGAGACACAAATCAGTGCTCAATTGGGAGCTCCACAGAAAGAAGAGCTCGTAGCTCTATTGAAGGAATATGTGGATGTCTTCACCTGGTCATACGTAGACATGCCAGGATTGAGCACTGAAATTGTAGCCCATATATTGCCTATTAAGGAAGGCTTTGCTCCGGTCAAGCAAAAGACCCGAACATTTAAGCCAGACATGAGTATCAGGATAAAGGACAAGGTAGAGAAACAAATCAAGTTTGAGATAGTGAAGGTGATGTCCTACCCCACTTGGGTGGCCAACATAGTGCCAGTACCCAAAAAGGACAGAAAGATTCGAATCTGTGTGGACTACCAAGATTTCAATCGGGCGAGTCCAAAAGACAATTTTCCCGTAAAAAACATCTACATTCTAATAGACAACAATGCCAAGCACGAGCTGCAGTCATTCGTGGATTGTTTCTCCGGGTACCATCAAATACTCATGAGAGAAGAAGATGTTGAAAAGACATCCTTTATCACCCCTTGGGAAATCTAAAATTACAGGGTAATGCCGTTCGGCCTCAAAAATACCGGCGCCACATACATGAGAGCTATGACCACTCGGTTCCATGATATGACGCATTGATAGATCGAAGTCTATGTGGACGATGTCATCATAAAATCAAGAGAATTCTCGGAACATACCATCCATTTGCGTAAGTTCTTTGACAAACTTCACAAATTCAATCTAAAGTTCATCCCTTCAAAGTGCACATTTGGAGTGCCTGTAGGTAAATTGCTAGGATTCATAGTCAGCCATAGGGTTATTGAACTAGACCCTACCAAGATTAAAGCAATTCAGGAGCTACTAGCTCCCAAAGCCAAGAAAGAAGTCATGAGCTTCCTGGGAAGGTTGAGCTACATTGGACGATTCATAGCCCAGTCAACTGTGATTATAGAGCCAATCCTTAAGTTGTTTAAGAAGGACGCTCCCACAAATTGGACGGAAGAATGCCAAGAGGCATTTGACAAAATCAAGAGATACTTTTCCAATCATCCCGTCTTGGTACTGCCTAAGCCAGCGAGTCCTTTGTTACTGTATCTTTCGGTATCAAAAAAATCTTTCGGGTGCATGCTCGCCTAGCATGATGAGGAGGGAAAAAAGGTACATGCCATCTACTGCTTGAGTAAGAAGTTCACTTCCTGCGAAGCGCAGTATACGCTCGTAGAAGAGACCTGTTGTGCTTTGACCTGGATGGCCCAAAAACTGAGACACTACCTATCGATGTTTACCACTCACCTTATATCCAGAATAGACCCGATGAGATACATCTTCCGGCAACTAATGCCCGTAGGAAAATTGGCTAAATGGCAGATGCTACTAAGTGAGTTTGATATCGTGTACGTAGCACAAAAGAAAATCAAAGGAAAAGCCCTAGTGGATCTATTATTAGAAAGTCACATCGATGATGAACTGGAACCATTACAGACTTTGTTCCAAGAGGAGAAAGTGGTGGCCATGGAAGAAGAGGTGGCAAAACCATACTCAAGCTGGAGATTGTTCTTCGATGGAGCAGTCAACTACAAAGGATCAGGCATTGGGGCGGTGTTGATATCAGAAACAGGGCAACGCTATCCAATGGCAGCAAAACTCAACTTCAGATGTACTAACAATATGGGTAAATACGAAGCATGTATCCTCAGCCTCACGATGGCGTTAGACATGAACATTCCGGAGTTGTTAGTAATCAGGGACTCTGATTTGCTCATAAATCAAGTAAAATGAAATTGGCCAACCAAAAATGATAAGATACTCCTATATGTGAAACTAGTGCAAAGATTGTGCGGGAGATTCAAGAGTATTGACATCGGGCATACTCTAAGGGCTCAAAATAAGTTCACAGACGCATTAGCCATAATAGCGTCTAAGATCCAACACCCTGAGGGTGCCCGCATTGATCCATTAGAGATCACACCGAGAGAAGAACAAGCTCACTGTGCCCATGCCGAGTGTCATGACGCAACCGGAGGGCCATGACGGGCACCCGGAACTAACTTTCCTAGCACCTCTCATCATACCTTCACAATCATATCTAGGTGAGCCACCTGGCTAACTAACAATTTCTATGCATCAATAATACCAATTTCAACGGGCTAAGACACTTTTATAGAAACGTCCTCAACTACACCTATACATATAAACAAGCCGGCAAGGCTATCAAAATAATATACAAAATATGAGCCGACAAGGCTGAGAGATATCTGGTTGTACACAACTGTCTACGATCCTCTACAAAGAGTATGTAACATCCTAAAAATGGGGCAGGACCCTGCCATGCCCATGTATGTACAAAAAAGAATAATACCAACGGCTGCAGCTCCGAGTCAAATGGAGCTTTGCTGCAATCTCTGACAAAGCAGCCTAAGGGTCGAGTCTGTCTCCCTATCCACCTGCGAGCATGAACGCAGCGTCCATAAAGAAAAGGGATGTCAGTACGAACAATGTACAGAGTATGTAAGGCATAAGTAGCATCATGATAAGAAGATAAAATGTAACATAAGATAGAGGAGCCATTCATACCTTTTATGACATACATCACACTTACTCACTCTTTTTCTAAAATAGACCTTTCATACAAATACATATATATATAGTAATACCGTACCCGACCACGTAGGTTCAATTTCATCCGTACCCAGCCATAAAGGCTCGGTGTTATCCGTACCCAACTGATCAGTGGTGTGCGTGCAATAGATATCGTACCGGGCCATATAGGCTCAGTGTCACAACATAGTTTCATATACATACATATATGATTTCACAAGTAGAAGCAACATCATCATCCTCATCACTACACCTTTTTTTAAAAGACCAACTACCGTGAAACAAGACCAATAGTATGATAAGAGTATCAAGAACTATGAGTTTTAGCACTTCTAGGAATGGAGTCATCATGGAAGACATTATGGCTTTCGTGTATAGGTGCACAACAATGGAATCATGGCTTAAGAAAGAAGGGTTAGTCTTACATACCTTTATGTCTTCTTAACTACTTAATGTTCTCCTCCGGAGCCCAAGGATCGACATTCAAGAGGGTTCATAGCAAGGTTACATCTCAAAGACACTCTTAAGTTCAAACTAGTATAATTCATGAGCTAGCGAAAATTGGGTAGCATTTCCCCTATTGCATCTACTTCTACAACATTCCTAACCAATACCTAATTAACAATGACGTTATCAACAATACCACAATTAAGAGATTAGTTTAAGTTAGGCTCTATTCAATCCTCAAAACTCCTTTTCATAATCGTTCATAAGAATAATTTCAACATAACCTCATATACACTTATATACAACACTTCCTCAACATCATTATTACCACTCACAACAAGATGATACTCATAACATGTAAAGAATTATAATTTAAGTTAATTTACAGCTCAAACATCCTCAAATTCATACTTGAACTTCTCTTTTCATTTTCCTTCCTTCAACCAAGTTGTATAACAATAAAACAACCTTAACTATACATAATATATGTAAAAACTTACCTTAATAACACAAGAACAAGCCTTGGATCAACTTACTCCGCCAAAGTGAAGCCCCAAACGTCAACAACAAGGAAAACCTAATCTTCACAAACCCTAGTAGGCTCCCTAGCACTAGATTCTCTTGATTCTCTTGGATTTAGCATGGATTAGTTTGTAGACTTAGGGAGAGGGTTTTGGAGAGATATAGGATCTGATATGGGAAAAAAATGAACCCAAATGAGGCAAAATGAAATATATAAAGCTTCATTTAAAATCCCGTCGAAAATTTGACGGCCACTTTGACGAATCGTCAAACGTCTTGTGGTTTGTCAAATGGACCAGCCAATCCGGCTTCTCTGTGACTATTTTACGGTGGTGGATCCACCTTTTTACGGGCCATCAAACATCCTACGGTCTATCAAATGGTCCGTCAAACCACCCCTTTCCGATAAGTCGCTCCCTTCGATTCGTTTGACTTCCAATCCTTGTGGAACCTTCTTGGCACTTGTATAAAACTTCGTTAACCATCTAAGGGGCCCTATAGCTCCCCCCCTCAAGGCATTACTAAGCAAAGTATAACTCAATTGATGTGAAATCTTCGCTAAACATGACTCAAATTCCATTTCCTTCGACGAACTTAATTCCACCGATTCATGTGACTCCAAAACCTTAAGGTACGCGATTAAAGTTACCGAATACCCTTCTTAACCTTATAAGGAATTTGTGTCCACTTTAGGCTTGCATTTGTCTTCTCATAATTCAAATGACTCAAAATTTCCAAGATGTAATATTCCTCCCCCCTTAGGAACATTCGTCCTCCAATGTTAGATTCTTATGGATTCTACAAAAATTTTGCTAGAGTTTCCCTTGCAATATGGTACTACCATCCTGTCACAGCCACCTAAAATATACATTGCCTCACAGGGCTACAACAACAACAACAACAATGGCCACACACGACTAAGAAATCATTGAAAGAAAGCATTACATACCTGAGGGCAATGGTGCCTTTGCCTGAGTATCCTCTGGGGGGTGGAAATAAATATGGATACCTGAACTTCATGTCTTCCTCAGCTTCCCAAGTCATTTCTTCCCTATTATTGTTCCTTCATAAAACTTTAACTGAAGCTACATCTTTGGTGTTGAGTCTCCAAATTTGCCTATCTAGAATGGTGATGGGAACTTCTTCATAGGACAATTGCTCGGTGACTGGGACATCATCTACCGGTATAATTCTAGAAGGATATCTAATGCACTTATGAAGCATCGATACATGGAAAACCAGATGGACTGACTCCAAATCCGAAGGTAGATCTAATTCATAAGCCACCTGGCCTACCTTGCATATAATCTCATAAGGCCCAACATATCGGGGACTAAGCTTGCCCTTCTTACCAAACCTCATGACGCCGTTCATCAGCGACACCTTCAAGACTACCCAGTCCTTCACTTAGGACTCTAAGTCTCACCGACGATTATCTGCATAAGATTTCTGGCGACTCTGAGCTATTAATAATCGATCCTGGATAAGCTTAACCTTCTCCATGGCTTGCTGGATCAAGTCTGGCCCTATTAGTTTAGTTTCTCCCACCTCGAACCACCCAATTGGTGATCTGCACTTGCGCCCATATAAAGCCTCATACGGGGCCATTTGGATGATGGAATGATAACTATTTTTATAAGCAAAATCAATAAGCGGTAAGTGATCATCCCAACTACCTCCAAAATCTAACACACACGCCCGTAGCATATCCTCGAGAGTCTGGATGGTACGCTCAGCTTGTCCATCGTTCTATGGATGAAATGTTGTACTAGACTCACCTGAGTCCCCAAACCTTCTTGGAAGGACTTCCAGAAATTAGTTGTAATATGTGTCCCTCTATCAAAAATAATAGATACTGAAACCCTATGGAATCGCACTATCTCTTCGACATAAAGCTTTGCATAATCTTCAGCTGCATAAGTAGTTCGATCTGGGAAATGAGCTGACTTCATAAGCCTATCCATAATTACCCATATAGAATCATACTTACGTTATGTACGAGGTTAGCCTGTAATAAAATCCATGTTAATCACTTCCCATTTCCAAGTCGGAATTTCCATAGCTTGCAACAATCCAACGGGCTTTTGGTGTTCAATCTTTACTTGCTGATAGTTTGGACATTGGGCTTCGATTTCGGCTATGTCTTTCTTCATTCCTCTCCACCAATATATGGATTTAAGATCATGGTACATTTTCATTGCTACGGGATGAATAGAATAACGGGAACAATGGGATTCTTCTAAGATCTGATAACATAATACAGCAACATCGGGAACACACAACCTGCCTCGACATTGGAGGACTCCATCTGTAGAAATCTCAAAGGATGACTTTTTTTTCAGAGGGAGTGTATTTCTGTAATGAACTAGTATGGGATCCTCATACTGGTGTTCTTTCACCTCAACTACCAGTGACGAGACAGCTGAATTTTGAATGGTAACTCCCATATTGCCCGAATCAATTACCCAAACCCCTAGGCTGGCTAACTGCTGGAGCTCATGAGGTAACTCTCTTTTCTCTGACTGAACATCACATAAGCTACCCATAGATCTATGGCTAAGAGCATCAGCTAAGACGTTCGCCTTCCCGGAATGATATAGAATGCTAACATCATAATCTTTCAACAACTCCAACCATCGCCTTTGCCGTAAATTCAAATCTTTCTGCTTGAAAATGTACTGAAGGATCTTTTCATCCATATAAATATTAACATGAACACCATACAAATAATGCCTCCACATTTTCAATGCATGAATCATCGCAGCTAAATCAACATCATGGGTTGGATAGTTTTTCTTATGTTTTCGCAATTGCCTTGAAGCATAAGCAATCACCTTACCATGCTGCATCAACACACATCCTAACCCAACGCCCGAAGCATCACAATAGAAAACATAGCCTTCCGATCCTTCTGGAATTGTCAGAACTGGGGCCAAAGTCAATCTATTTTTCAACTCTTGAAAACTGCGTTCGCAGACATCCGTCCATTGAAATTTAGTTGCTTTCTGAGTCAGCTTTGTCAGTGGTGCAGAGATGGAAGAGAAACCTTCTAGAAATCTTCGATAATAACCAACCAAACCTAGGAAACTATAAACTTCCGTAGGTGTCGTAGGTCTCGGCCAAATCTTTACAGCTTCAATCTTTTGGGTATCCACCCGAATGCCATCGGCTGAGATAATATACCCCAGAAAGCTTATAGAATTTAACCAAAACTCACACTTTGAAAATTTTGCAAAGAGCTCCCGAGCCTGAAGAACCTTAAGGACAGTACGTAGATGATCTACATGTCCTGCCTCAGACCGAGAATATACCAGGATATCGTCGATGAACACAATCACAAACAAATCTAGAAAAGGCCTGAACACATTGTTCATCAAATTCATGAATACTTCCAGTGCATTAGTTAGCCCAAACGCCATTACCTGGAACTCGAAATGACCATATCTAGTTTTGAAAGCTGTCTGGGAATTTTTTTTCCCTAACTCTCACCTTGTGATACCCAGATCTTAAGTCTATTTTTGAAAACCACTTGGCACCCTGCAATAGATCAAATAAGTCATCAATCCTTGGAAATGGGTATTTATTCTTGATCATCACCTTATTCAGCTACCTGTAATCAATACACATTCACAAGGAGCCATCTTTCTTCCTTACAAACAACACGGGTGCTCCCCATGGTGATAAACTAGGTTTGATAAAGCCTTTCTCAAGCAGGTCCTTCAATTTTTCCTTCAACTCTTTCAATGCAGGAGCCATCCTATAAGGAGAAACAGATATGGGTTTAGTATCCGATAGCACATCAACAGCAAAATCAATCTCTCGCTCTGGGAAAAGGCCTAGAAGCTCGTCCGGGAATATATCCCAAAACTCATTCACTAGTGGAACTGACTGAAGGGTCGGTGATTTGGCTTGTATATCTTGAACCCAGACTAAATGATAAATACACCCTTTAGAAATTATCTTTCTTTCCTTGATATAGGAAATAAACCTACCTCTCGGAGACGCTGTATTACCCTTCCATTTCAAGACGGGTTCTCTCCGAAACTGGAACCGAACCATTTTTGTTCTATAATCAACATTAGCATAGCAAGAAGCCAACCAATCTATACCCATAATAATAGCAAAATCACCATTTTCAGCTCATATAGATCAGCCATAGTATGATGATCACAAATCAAAACTACACAATTTCTATAAACTCGACTAGCTATCACCGGATCACCAACGGGTGTAGATACTTCGAAAGGTCTAATTGACTCAGGTTTCACCCCAAATCAGCCAGCAATATAAGGAGTAACATATGAAAATGTAGAGCCTGTATCAATCAATGCATATACATCATGAGAAAATACCGATAATAGACCTGTGACAACATCGGGGGAGGACTCAAGATCCTGTCGCCCAGCCTGTGCATAAATACAGTGCTGAGGATCACTCGAACTGGGCGCTCCTCCTCTACCTCTACCACGACTAACTGGTATCTGTGAGCCCTACCCCAGAGGGCTTATAGATGACGAAGACCCAGCAGCTGACCCCGTGAGCTGAACCGTACCTCTACTACCTCTCGAGGGATAGTGGCGCATCACATAGCTTAGCTGACCGCAGGCATAGCAAACATCTGAACCCAATCGGCACTGACCCCAAAGTAACTTCCCGCACCGAGTACACCTAGGTAGGGGTGGTATTGCCTGGCCCAAGTCACCCCTGTACTGAGAACCCGAAGCTCTGAAACTCTGACCCGGTCCGGAGTGAATGGGCCTATCAAATCTCTAGCCCGAAAATCGTGGGGGGGCACTAGTCGTGGAATGGCCTGAGTGCCTAGAATACTGCTGCCTATGCCCTCCTTTAGCCCTCTTACTATAACCCCTATCATGCTCACACTCACTCCTTTGATGTTATTGTCGTTCTTCCAAATTCTAGGCATGGGCCTGAATGTGATAAACATCCATACCATCCTGAAGTGCGGCAGTCAAGCACTTATCCATCAAATGTGGCCCTAAGCCACTCACAAACCGATGAACATGGTTTGCCATTTTCGTTATCATGGCCCGAGCATACCTAGCCAAAGAATTGAAGTGGAGGCTATACTCTAGGGCACTCATATTTCCTTATCTAAGATTCAGGAACCTGTCAGCTTTAGCCTTTCGAACCTCTGGCGGCAAATAGTGTCTGAGGAAAGCATCTACAAACTCTTGCCATACCGGTGGAGGTGCATTGACTCCTCTAGAAGACATCCAAACCGTATACTAATGAACTGCAACATCCCGCAATCTATAAGAGGCTAACCCTACTAATTCGACATCCGAAGCTTGCATTAACCGAAGTGTTCTTAGTATCCCATCAATAAAGCTTTGAGGGTCCTCATCCAGTTTTGACCCAAAGAATTCTGGAGGGTTCAAACTAATAAAATCATAGGCTTTAGCATTGACAGCACTATCACCATGACTCGTACCTTGCCGCTGAGCCTGAACGGCGACTAACTGAGTCAGCAAATGCATAGCCTCTTTCACCTCTTGTCCTGAGGCATCTGGGGGAGGGACTGGGGGTGTCGGAGCTAGGGCTAAGGCTCCCTCATGCTCCTCTAAAGCAGGAAGTGACTGAGAGGACCGAGATGGAACCTCACTTTGGAACTCACCCTCCTCTATATTTGTCGGTGGTACCTGCTCGGTTCTCCTACCTGCCACTGTCTTTCCCTTTTGGGCAGCTGTAGCTTTTCTCTTTACAGGCATTACTGAAAAAATAACACATAATTACGAAAAGGATAATTCTTATATCATAGCTCTATCGTACGATCTATGAAGAAAAGAAGGTCATTCATTCCTAAATGCCCGCAGCCTCCTGTTTATAAGTATGGCGCACAACACACCTATAAACAAGACTCTACTGGACACGGCTCATAGACATATCCTAGGACAAACTGCTCTAATACCACTTTTATCATGACCCAACCGGAGGGCCATGACGGGCACCCGAAACTAACTCTCCAAGCACCTTTCATCATACCTTCACAATCATATCTAGGTGAGCCATCTGGCTAACTCGCAATTTCTATACATCAATAATACCAATTTCAACGGGCTAAGACACTTTTATATCAACATCATCAACTATGCCCATACATATACACAAGCCGGCAAGGCTATAAAAATAATTTACAAAACATATGTTTTACAAGGCCGAGAGATACGTACATACACAACTATCTACCAGCCTCTACAAAGAGTATGTAACATCCTAAAGACGGGGCAGCACCCCACCATGCCCATTTATGTATACAAAAGAATAATACCAAGTGCTACAACTCCGAGTCAAATGGAGCTTCGCTGGGCAATCTCTGACAAAGCAGCCTAAGGGTCAAGTCTGTCTCCTTGTCCACCTGCGGGCATGAATGCAGCGTCCATAAACAGAAGGGACATTAGTACGAACAATGTACTGAGTATGTAAGGCATAAATAGCATCATGATAAGAAGATAAAAGGGTAACATAAGATAGAGGAGCCATTTATACCTCTTAAGACATACATCATACTTACTCACTCTTTCTCTAAATAAGACCTTTCATACATATACATATACATATACATATACATATAGTAATACTGTACCCGGCCACGTAGGTTTGGTGTCATCCGTACTGGGGCATAACAAGGCTCGGTGTTATCTGTACACAACTGATCAGTGGTGCGCGCGCAATAGATATCGCACCCGGCCATATAGGCTCGGTGTCACAACATATCTTCATCTACATACATATATGATTACACAAGTAGAAGCAACATCATCATCCTTATCACTATAAGTTTTCTTTAAAGACCAACTATCGTGAAACGAGATCCATAGTATCATAAGAGTATTAAGAACTATGAGTTTTAGCACTCCTAAGAATGGAGTCATCATGAAAAACATTATGGCTTTCATGTATAGGTGCACAACAATGGAATCATGCCTTAAGAAAGAAGGGTTAGTCTTACATACCTTTATGTCTTCCTAACCACTTAATGTTCTACTCCGGAGCCCGAAGAATCTATATTCAAGAGGGTTCATAGCAAGGTTAGGTCTCAAAGACACTCTTAAGTTCGAACTTGTATAATTCATGAGCTAGCGAAAATTAGGCAACATTTCCCCTATTGCATCTACTTCTACCAAATTCCAAAATAGCCCTCAATCAACAATGACGTTATCAACATTGCCACAATTAAGAGATTCATTTAAGTTAGGCTCTATTAAATCCCCAAAACTCCTTTTCATAATCATTCATAACAATAATTTCAACATAACCTCGTATACACTTATATACAGCAATTCCTCAACATCATTATTACTACTCAAAACAAGATCATACTCATAACATGCTAAGAATTATAATTCAAGTTAATTTATAGCTCAAACATCCTCAAATTCATACTTGAACTTCTCTTTTCCTTTTCCTTCCTTCAACCAAGTTGTATGACAATCAAACAACCTTAACCATATGTAATAGATGTAAAAACTTACCTTAATCACACAAGAACAAGCCTTGGATATACTTACTCTGCCAAAGTGAAGACCCCAACATCAACACGAAAGGAAAAATTAAGCTTCACAAACCCTAGTAGGCTCCCTAGCATGGATTAGTTTGTAGACTTGGAGAGAGGGTTTTTGATAGCTCTAGGATCTGATTTGGGAAAAAAATTAAGCACAAATAAGGCAAAATGAAATATATAAAGGGTCACTTATAATCCCGTCGGGAAATTTGACGGCCACTTTGATAGACCGTCAAACGTCTTGCGGTCCGTCAAATGGATCGTCCAATGGACCAGCCAATCAGGCCTCTCTGTGACTGTTTTACTATGGTGGCTCCACCATTTAACGAGCCGGCAAACACCTTACGGTCGGTCAAATGGTCCTTCATATTGCCTCTTTCCGATAAGTTGCTCCCTTCGATTCGTTTGGCTTTCAATCCTTATGGAACCTTCTTGGCACTTCTATAAAACATCATTAACCATCTAAAGGGCCCTATAGCTCCCTTCTCAAGGCATTACTAAGCAAATTATAACTTAATTGATGCAAAATCTTCCCTAAACATTACTCAAATTCCACTTCCTTCGACGAACTTAATTTCACTGATCCATGTGACTCCAAAACCTTAAGGTACGCACTTAAAGTTACCGAATACCCTGCTTAACCTTATAAGGACTTCATGTCCACTTTAGGCTTATGTTAGTCTACTCATATTTCAAACGACTCAAAATTTCCAAGATGTAACACCGAGCTAGATGGCCAATCATGGTATGCCGACATTAAGGCCTACCTGGAAAAAAGAGAGTATCCCGTAGAGAGTTCTGCTAATCACAAGAAAACCATCAGGATGTTGGCAAATGGGTTCTTCTTGAACAAAGAAGTGCTATAAAAAGGACCCCTAACCTTGGGTAGCTCAGCTGCGTGGACGTCGAGGAGGATACAAAATTACTAAAAGAGGTGCACGCAGGGGCATGCGGACCCCACATGAATGGATTCATCATCGCTTAGACAGGTTATTACTGGATGACCATGGAGCACGACTGTTGTAAATTCATGTAAAAGTGCCATCAGTGTCTGATACACGAGGATTTGATCAAAGCTCCCCCCCCCCTAGAATTACATGAAATGATCTCGCCCTGGCCATTCGTGGTGTGGGGAATGGACGTCATAGGACCCATCGCTTCTCTAGCATCCAATGGATATCGCTTTATCTTAGTCGCCATAAACATTACTTC